>NC_084580.2:3980000-4112500 GCF_033978685.3 Nerophis lumbriciformis
AACCCATTTCCTCAGCGTATCAGCACAATAAGGCAAGGCAAGGCAAGGCAACTTTATTTGTATAGCGCTTTTCATACACAAGACAGACTCAAAGTGCTTCACAGACAACAAAGTGAAATGAAAGGAAATAAAAGCAAAATTAAAATGCAGACAATAAAAATAAAAACAGTGCAGACGTTAAAAGTTAAAAGATTAAAAGATTTAGCTGAAAGCTAAGGTGAACATAGAAGTTTTCAGTCTAGTTTTAAAAGTAGTCAGAGTTGGGGAAAGTCTGACATCTTCAGGAAGTTTATTCCAGATATTTGTTGCATATTGACTGAATGATGCTCTTCCTTGATTTAAGAACAAAATAGGCACAGACACTACCCATATCCACATAGGTTTTTTTTGTCGAAAATATATTTTACCCTGTCAGTTGGATTACACATCGACATACAGGCTAATGGGCATATATTTCCCCCGTTAGCCTATATGTCGATTTGTATGCTCCCATTGACCTGGCGAGCATGCTAAACATTCGTTGCACGAACATACTAGCTTTGTTAGACAAGATCATAGATTGTATTGGACAATATAGTTTACATACGAAACACCCATTTCCATTTGTTACAAGTAGAGATGTCCGATAATATCGGCCGATAAATGCGTTAAAATGTAATATCGGAAATTATCGGTATCGTTTTTTTTATTATCGGTATCGGATTTTTTTAATTTTATTTTTTTATTTTCTATTTTTATTAAATCAACATAAAAAACACAAGATACACTTACAATTAGTGCACCAACCCAAAAAACCTTCCTCCCCCATTCACTCATTCACACTCATTCACACAAAAGGGTTGTTTCTTTCTGTTATTAATATTCTGGTTCCTACATTATATATCAATATATATCAATACAGTCTGCAAGGGATACAATCTGTAAGCACACATGATTGTGCGTGCTGCTGGTCCACTAATAGTACTAACCTTTAACAGTTAATTTTTTACTAATTTTCATTAATTACTAGTTTCAATGTAACTGTTTTTATACTGTTTTAGTTTCTTTTTTATTCAAGAAAATGTTTTTAATTTATTTATTGTATTATTATTTTTTTAAAGTAACTTATCTTCACCATACCTGGTTGTCCAAATTAGGCATAATAATGTGTTAATTCCACGACTGTATATATCGGTTGATATCGGTATCGGTTGATATCGGTATCGGTAATTAAAGAGTTGGACAATATCGGAATATCGGATATCGGCAAAAAGCCATTATCGGACATCCCTAATTACAAGTAATAAGAAAATGTAAATGCTTTAGTTACCTATCAAGGAGGAAATTGGCAAGTTTGGCATAAGATCAAAAATCTTCCCCGCTTTTAATCGTCTCCATCTTTCAAAGACATCCCCGATACAAATCTTCATTTTGTTCCTGACCTTGTCATGAATAAATTGAGAATCGTAACGAGGCCTTTTAGATTTACTAAGGTGTGACATGTTTAGTAACTTTACCAGTGGCAGTAGCCATGCGAATATGGCAGTGCGCAACTGGCAACTTGGATGTGACACACTCACAGACTTTCTCTTTGGTTAAAACGGTGGAGGGCGGGACATCGAAATGAAAACAATACCAAGATTTTGGGGCTGTAAATCTAATTTTGAAATGAGCATAGCTGAACTACTGTTATCAGTTATAGAGGTATTCGAAAAGAACATGCTTTTTTAAATGCCTTTTGACATATCAGGGCCATTTAATGATGACTTGACATGTAATTCTTACATATGGCTCCTTTAAATGAAGATGTCTGGGCCAGCTGGGGTCAAAGGTCATGCTGGTATACAGTTGATTCCTAAATGTTTCACAATCTGCATCTAATAAAAGTACACTGACTGTGTATGTAATGAGTGGAGTATAACTACAGGTTTGTGCAATACTTGATGGGTTCACTTTGCAGTGAAATTCATGGAACAACAGAAACCTTCCCTGAAACACCAGCAACATTATCATTTGTCATCACGTCCTTTACCTCGACACGCCTGAAGATGCAGAGAATGTTGAACAAATAACTGCAAAAGATAAGCTTAGCTGTCTGCTTTTGATCATGGACAAAACATTTGGTTTCAGACAGAAAGAGATATGACTAGAAATTCATCTGTGTGTGTGTGTGTGTGTGCATGCACATTTTCTCATTAATCTGAAGGAAGGGAGAGCTAATGTTACACAGATGGATGCAAACCACCTCCACCCATCCCACTGCTTTAAGTGGACCTTTTAATGGAGTCAACAAAATATTGTTCCACATTTTACTTTCACATGTGCACCATCATGGAGGAAGATTTACCCAGGAAAGAATGGATTGGAAAAAAGAAAAAAAGATTGCGGTCGTGACAAATGAGTGCTGGTGCCAAGCGGTTCATCAGTCTGGCACAACGACAACAACAATACACAACCTCTGCAAAGCGCAAGAGTTCACAGAGAGCTGAAAAATGAATCATAGTTTCCCATTCTAGTGAAGGAAATCTGTCACCTCCAGATGCCATCCATCCATCCATCCATTTTCTACAGCTTGTCCCTTACGGGGTCGCAGGAGTCTATCCCAGTTGCATTCGGGCGGAAGGTGGAGTACACCCTGAACAAGTCGCCGCTTCATCACAGGGCCAACACAGATAGACAGACAACATTCACACTCACATTCACACACTAGGGCCAAGTTAGTGTTGCTACTAAACTTATCCCCAGGTGCATGTCTTTGGAGGTGGGAGGAAGCCAGAGTACCCGGAGGGAACCCACGCAGATCGAACCCAAGACCTTCTTAGTGTGAGGCAAACACACTAACCCCTGTTCCACCGGGCTGCCTCCAAATGATGAAAATGTAACACTATGTAGTCATAGCAGGCGCCAATCTACATTTCTGCCAGTGGGTGCTCGGTGTGTCACGGCGGTAAATCTGACACTACTTTTCTGAGCATGCGTGGTTTTTGCTTGGTGGTGAGAAAGAATTTGCCATCAATCCCACGTGGGTGCTCGGCATTGTCCGTGGGTGCTCGGGCCCCGAAGCACCCGCGGGATCGGCGCCTATGTATGTAGTAATGTATATTTACACACGACATTAGCAAAACATGCAAAATCTAGATCCAATACAAGAGCTGTATCAAAAATTGTTCCTCTACGAAGAAAGCATTACTCCATTTTGATTGACACTCTCTCATGGGGAGGGCGTGGTTTGGTTGGTAGAGCGGCCGTGCCAGTAACCTGAGGTTTTCTCGTTTGATCCCCATCTTCTGCCATCCTAGTCACGTCCGTTGTGTCCTTGGGCAAGACACTTCACCCTTGCTCCTGATGGATCGTGGTCATGGCCTTGCATGGCAGCTCCGGTCATCAGTGTGTGAATGTGTGTGTGAATGGGTGAACGTAGAAATAGTGTTAAAGCACTCTGAGTACCTTGAAGGTAGAAAAGCGCTATACAAGCATAACCCATTTATTGTGGTTGTATTTTACATTGTTGTGTTGTACTGCATCATACTTGCTGTATCTAATCCTTTGCTAAAAAAATACTAAAACATTTTGGATTTTGGCCAAGTACATTGTACATCATTACATTGTGCACCAAATTAAGTGTCAAAAGTACTGTATGATTCTGTACAATATTGACATACATTGAAATGTGTCAGGTTTAAATAAAAATTCTCTTCCAAAAACCTGCTGTAAAAATATGTAGTATGGTTTTTCAATCAATCTTTCAAAACTACTTCTATATGAAGGACACATATCACCTTAAGATAAGAGCCTTTGCCATTTTGACAAACTGGTTTTGGTGTAAACATGTGGCTCAGTTTTTTGTTTTCTGACAACACAAAAAAATAGGTTACAATATGAACTATTTTCCAGGGACTTTAACACTTTAAAAATCAGTATGTTTAAAGTTAAAGTTAAAGTTAAAGTACCAATGATTGTCACACACACACTAGGTGTGGCGAAATTATTCTCTGCATTTGACCCATCACCCTTGATCACCCCCTGGGAGGTGAGGGGAGCAGTGGGCAGCAGCGGTGGCTGCACGTTTAATAGGGATGGTAAGATTAAAGACTTCACCGGGTTGCATCAAACTCCAGACATGACATGGTTGGGTAGCTTTTAATCACTGCGGTCTAAGGGGAAATTTTGAGGCGCATTGCATGTTCCCTAAAAAAGAAGAAATACCCCGCAAAATATACTCAAATGGCATTTTATAACTTCCTCTTATTAGTAGAGAAACAATTTTGGGTAGGCACATACATAGCAACAGCAACAAGGCAAGCATGGCTGAGGCGATACAGTCACTTCCATAAATCTAGTTTGCCAACACTATAAGTTATACGATCAAAAAGTGTGTGACAAGAATACAAGATGCAAGGCAGATTGTGTGTGATTCAAAAACAATGTTTGGCAAACCCAGCACAGTGGAAGGGGATAAAGTACCGTATAACAAAAAAATAAGGTTAATCTAGTCCAAAAGGTAGCGCTTGAACAAAAAGTGAAGCATTATGCTTGACAAGATGGTCCGAAAGTGGTAACAGGCGCGGCAAAAAAAAAAGGCCAAGAAAAAGTAGGAACACAAAAACACAGTACAACTTACAAAAAAACAGAACAAATCAATACTTGCACGGCCAGAAGCAAGGAACCAGGAGAAAATGCGAATGAGCAAAATTCCAGGTGCAAATCGCTAACCAATGCAGGGAACCAATTCGCTAACCAATGCAGGGAACCAAACCGCAACAAACAATTACAGCAGCAAGGTTTGTATACCGTATTTTTCGGACTATATGTCGCTCCGGAGTATAAGTCGCACCGGCCGAAGATGCATAATAAAGAAGAAAAAAAAACATATATAAGTCGCACTGGAGTATAAGTCGCATTTTTTGGGGACATTTATTTGATAAAACCCAACACCAAGAATAGACATTTGAAAGGCAATTTAAAATAAATAAAGAATAGTGAACAACAGGCTGAATAAGTGTACGTTGTATGAGGAATAAATAACCAACTGAGAACGTGCCTGGTATGTTAACGTAACATATTATGGTAAGAGTCATTCAAATAACTATAACATACAGAACATGCTATACGTTCACCAAACAATCTGTCACTCCTAATCGCTAAATCCCATGAAATCTTATGCGTCTAGTCTCTTACATGAATAAGCTAAATAATATTATTTGATATTTTACGGTAATGTGTTAATAATTTCACACATAAGTCGCTCCTGAGTATAAGTCGCACCCCCGGCCAAACTATGAAAAAAACTGCGACTTATAGTCCGAAAAATACGGTAGATTGATTGCCAAATGCACCGCAGGTGTTTCCCTTGGCTCCACCCTCTTTCAGGCCTCTGAGGAAATGTGAAAAAACAGAAAAGCGGAGCAAAGGTCAACAGAACAAGTGTAAAACTCAAAATAGCATGCAAAAAATAAATACAATAAAGAACCATCAAAAGACAAATCCACAACTTACCTCATAACTCATTTCAAAAGGCAAAATCAGCATCGACGAGGCTTATTTGAATTGTCCTACATCATGATCAGGATTTAAACTGAGATTGAGAATCCAGATACATAGTTTATCAAGTTTGAATGTTTTGAGAACTCTACAACTATTTTTTTTGTGGAAAAAACAAGCTTAAGTAAAAACACACAAACACACGTTACTAATCATCAATGCCACCATGCTGCTATTATTTCAGTAGCAAGAAAACAGTCCAATGTAATTAAATTTGGCTGCATGCTCTGATTGGGAAAAACAACTCAATTAGAATGTATGTGGAGATGAATGTTGGATCAAAAATAGTAAATAATTGGATTCATGTAATGAAAGCTCATTTTTCTTTCAGTGCACATGAACACGGTGGTGGTAAGCTACATCTGTTACCACAGCTGCCTTGAGAACATTGCTGCTAATTCGCACCAACAGGTTCTCCGACCACCATCAAACATGCTTTCACATTCATACTCTACTGTGGCCTGCACTGGCGACAAAGTGAGTAAAATGTCTGACAACAACAAAAGCAGTGACTGGGACAGAGGAAGCAGAATTCAAACCCCTCCGGTTACTGGAAAACCTGCTCTACCTCCTGAGCCACTGCAATCCGTATGGTGAGCAATCAATTTTTAATCCCTGGAAAATGTCACCGGTATTAATTCAAGTAGAGATGCAACCTCAGTCGAAGCATTTAAATCCCACCTTAAAACTCATTTATATACTATATCTTTTAAATAGACTCTATTTTAGATCAGTTGACCTGCCGCTTCTCTTTTTTGCCTCACTCTCCTGCATGGAGAGGTTACCGGATGGCCAGGGATAATCCCTGGAGAGATAGATCGATAGATAGATAGATAGATAGATAGATAGATAGATAGATAGATAGATAGATAGATAGATAGATAGATAGATAGATAGATAGATAGATAGATAGATAGATAGATAGATAGATGGATAGTAATTTATTGATTCCTTCAGGAGAATTCCCTCAAGTAAATAATGGTATAAATAAATAATAATTATTGTTTTGCATCCCCTGTCATCCTAGTATCCCCCTTCCCCCTAGAGAGGAGTTGTACAGTCTGATGGCGTGTGGGACAAAGTAGTTTTTTAGTCTATTAGTCCTGCACTTGGGATGAAGCAGTCTAGCACTGAACAAGCTCCTCTGGCTACTGGTAACGGTATGCAGAGGGTGACTGGCGTCATCCATGATGCTCAGTAATTTTTCCACAGTTCTCTTCTCTGCCGCCGTCACCAGTGAGTCCAGTTTTGTTCCGATCGTATATAGCCGGCCCGCCTGATCAATTTCTCCAGTCTGGAGCTGTCCTTCTTAGATGTACTGCCCCCCAGTATACCAGTCTGGAGTATGTGCTAGATGTTCTAAGTCATGACCCAGTGTGAACCAATCCTCCATGACATGGATGGAGTCCTCCTACAACCCTCTGCTTGCCCCCAATGGACTGGACTCTCACATTATCATGAATAATTTGCAATAACTGTACCAATCTGGCATCCATTGCAGTCAGTCACAGGATGGGGGGTCCTCACATGATTGATTGAACTAAGCCAAAAGGACTTAAAAATAAAAACCTGAATGGCACACAACAATCTTGACTGTACTGAGGGAGTCAAGGAGGTTCAAAAGTACAAAACACCTGACATCATCTCTGTTAGAAAAGTACATTCAGCAAGGTTGAGTGATGATGAGTAAACTACTTTCCTCCATCAGTTCAGAAGAAGTTGACAGGCAGCATAATGGAAATTATGTTGAAACAATTTACTCCCCATTAAATCTTGAGAAACGTCTGTAGAAATGACTGAAGTGTGTATCTGTATTTTATTTGTGACGTTTATCTACTATAAATCTTCTGCAGCTCCTGCCCAGTTTCATTCAGTACCTGGAGGGAGGGTGGTGTGTAGGAATGTAAACTCCTCCTCGGCTGCACCGTCGTCATCAGGCCGGTAGAGCTGCAGTATTTCTCCTCTGAGGTCACAGCAAACAACCGCCTCCTCTTTCTTCTCCTCTCTCTCCTCTACACACTTAAAAAGTGAGAACGACCACTGGAGGAGCTCAGTCCCAGAGGCGAGACATCCATCCAACATCCTTAAATCATCATCCTTTATTTGGTAAGCTACTCCTTTCTGTGCACATGCACTTCTTTATTTAAACATTGTGCTTTCTGCTTAGTCATGCTAAGAACGTTCCAGTTCCATTATCTACAGTATTCTTTTCACCATTGTCTTTGCTCACTTTGAAGGAGATTCACTGCACATAACGTATTAGGATTTTAAAGGTGTGGTTTTGCTGTTTTTGTATTGCTTTACATTATAATGTGAGTTTTCTAGAAAACACAAATTAGACCAAAAATGTGTTTTAAAATATGTAACTGTGTATTAGTACATATTACATACAAAAGTTATTGTGAAAAATATTCTTCCTCTAAGTATTGCCATCGTCAGTTTTTATAATACTAATAAATATTACAATGAAAGTTAAATGTAATATTTTTTTATAAAAACATAATTTATACCACAAATTGAATATTTAAATAGAAATAAAGGTGCTATTGAATATTACTATATAAAAAAACAATTTCATAAAATGATTTTAATATCACTTTTGCCACCTGTTAAATTTGTTATTATTAAAATAAAATGATAAACATATAAACATTAAACAAATAATTAAATGGGTGGCTATTTTGAAGAAGTTTGGACACACCTTCTCAATCGATGTGTTTTCTTTATTTTCATGACTATTGTAGATTGTCACTGAAGGCATCAAAACTATGAATGAACACATGTGGAGTTATGTACTTAACAAAAAAAGGTGAAATAACTGATAATATGTTTTATATTATAGTTTCTTCAAAATAGCCACCCTTTGCTCTGATTACTTTTCCGCACACTCTTGGCATTCTCTCGATGAGCTTCAAGAGGTAATCACCTGAAATGGCTTTCACTTCACAGGTGTGCTTGAAGCTCATCGAGAGAATGCCAAGGGTGTGCAAAGCAGTAATCAGAGCAAAAGGGTGGTTATCTTGAAGAAACTCGAATATAAAACATGTTTTCAGTTATTTCACCTTTATTTTGTTAAGTACATAACTCCACATGTGTTCATTCACAGTTTTGATAGCTTCAGTGACAATCTACAATGTAAATAGTCATGAAAATAAGGAAAACGTATTGAATGAGGAGAAGGTGTGTCCAAACTTTTGGCCTGTACTATATATAAATATATATATATATATATATATATATATATATATATATATATATATATATATATATATATATATATATATATATATATATATATATATATATATATATTATAACAGAAAAACTATAACAAATGAAATATGTATACCATATAATAATAATAAAATCAATATAATAACAAAAGCAAAAGATAATACAAATAGACCTTTACGAGTACCTTTCTGAGAACTCAGAAGAGCAAAAATAACCACAATATTAAATCAATGAATTACAAAGTATCTTAATCTATCTACATTATATTTCTCAAGAGTTTGGCGATATTTCGTTCTGCAGCAGCTTCGGTTTTGTTATGGTTTTATGTCATTAAGACCTTTAATTGTTGCATACATTTATAGAGCTGCAGTCCCTTACCAGACTAATGACTCACATTTGAGCCACTCGCATTCTTCAGAATCTTTTGGCCTATAGGAGCATAGAGTAAGTCATACTGATAATCTGCTGATACTCCGCAGAATTGCATGTTCAGTGAAAGTGGTGTTGCATTCTCGGTGCTGTGGTCATTCGGGTTTATGACTCATCAGGTTAAAAAGCCTTGAGAGGTGGTGATCACTTTGTGGCCAACGATGACCACACTCAACAATCAGTTTACTGCAGTTTGGAAACAAAAACTCTCTGTTTGAATGTAGGATTTGTGTCCCTGTCTAAAGTTTCTTACAAAAAGAAGGCATTAATGCCTTCATCTGTGTCGTCCTCCTCCTGCCTCAGTGCATTCCTGAAAGATAGGATGACTCAGAAGGACAAGTCATTGTCTTTATGCTGAACTCAGGGGATTTTTCCTCACTCACATGTTTGCACCCTCCCTTTCATCTCCTTCCAGAGAGAAGTCTCAGTTCTGCACCTCTTTACCTGCCTTGTCTTTTTTTCTGTAGACATTTTGAAAGCCTCGCAGTGAGTCCTGCAGTGTCTTCAAGGAAACAATTGTAGCTTTATGCTCTGGGGCACTTTTTCAGAGCCTGAGTGAGTGAATAATGAATAATGGTTGCAAAGTAGCTTTCTGACATAGCACATATTGTAACACATTGTACATGAACAATGGCTGCACTGATGCTATAGTGACACCGGTAGGTCAAACGGGTTCAAAAACATGTTATGATCTGACCAGTGAAGAGCAACAAAAGCAAACTAATGATGTGCCAGTTCCTCTCACGTGAGTTAATTTCATTAAAGGTCCCATATTAAATACATATCTTGGAAGAGTGTAATGGAAGTGTGTTAGTGAAAGTCTTTTTTTTTCTTTTTTTTTTTTTTTTTTTAACAAAACTTCAGGAACTTTAAGTTGCTGGAACTTTTAGATCCTGGGACTATAGGTTCCCATAGACCTGTGTGGTTTGTGTTTCTATCACATTTCAAAGTTCAGGGTAGTTGATAAAAATCAGACTGACGAGTGCAACAATATATTTCTACATTGATACCATGTAAATAAACAGACAATATTAGGTCATATAACTTTTACGAAAGTGTAAGTAAATGAAATACAAAGCAATAATACACTGAATAATGGGATTTAAAAACAAAGTGTACCGGATTTTACATAAAAAGTCAGCTTGGCTTTTGTCCAAAGTGAAACCCTGCAGGTGATTGATTCCTTATGGTCCTTTTCAGCTGTAAATACTAATATGTAAATGTCAGTGTTTATCTCACGGTGACACATCCGATTTTGCGTTAGCCTGTTAGCATTAGCATTTGGTTCACTTGGGTTGAGACTAATAACTATACAAATGGCATTTCACTGACTACTTTTACAACATGTAACAAAGTAAATATAAATATAATGTATAAAGTATAATATATATATAAAGTAAATATTTGATGTGATTTACTTTAGTCCCTGTCGTCCTTGATTTCACATTCATCTTCAAACTAAGAGGTCGGACTCCCAGTGAGCAGCTCGCCTCGCCGCTTCAAAGTCCGGCTGAATATTTTGTATTACACTGTAAACATGTTTAAAACAGCCCGTCCATGACTTGTAGCCTTGCATATATAAAGGAAGTTTGTAAAAATTCATAAACAGCATGATTGCATACTCATTTAAAGTCTACAGCTGGTAAAAACACTGCAAGATAGTTCCACTAACCAGCGTTCTTCAGCACACAGACGCATACTTGCCAACCCGACTCACGAATTTCAGTGCCTCTCCCAAAAATCTCCCGGGACAACCATTCTCCCGAATTTCTCCCGATTTCCACCCGGACAACAATAGCGTCCTCTCTCACCTGAAAAGGAGACTATTATATATGTCTCCGTTATCCATAGGTTTATCTATAACTAAGGCTGCAGCTAACGATTATTTTTCTATCGATTAATCTATAGATTATTTTTTCGATTAATCGGTTAATCTATAGATTATTTTTTCGATTAATCTATAGATTATTTTTCCTTTTACCGATTTTTTTTTAAATTTAAAATGAAGATGAAAAAATAAATGTAGGCCAGTTTTTTCAAAAGGCATGGCTTTTATTTACAAAAAAAAAAAGTATGGCCACTCAGTCAACATTGACAAGAACATGACAAAATATTCTGTAACAATGTAAACATTTAAAACTTTTAACATTTAACAAAATTAAAAGTAGCTTATTTGCTTTTTAATGTGCAAATATAAAAGTAAACACCCAGTGCAATCTTAATATTCTGCAATAGTATAAGCATTTCAAAAGTATTACTTATTTTGCTTTAAAATGTGCAAAAATAAAGATAAACATCCAATACAAAAAAGTGCAAAACGGAAATATTCTATAACAACAGTGTAAACATTTCAACAAAAGTAAAAGTATTGCTTATTTGCTCAAATGTGCAAAAATAAAGATAAACATCCAATACAAAAAAGTGCAAAACGAAATATTCTGTAACAACAGTGTAAACATTTCAACAAAAGTAAAAGTATTGCTTCTTTTGCTTCATAACACAACAATGATAGTATGATTAAAGTGAAAGTTAATTGTTCGTTTGTACATAGTATATGTAACTGTTAATGTTGTAAAAGGTATTTGCACAACTAATTAACATTAGCGTTAAAGAGGAGCGCGTCTTTGTAAACACTGAACAGGCACGCCAAACGCGCCTCTCAGAGAGAAACGGTGCTTTAGTTTATGAATTTACAACGCAGATACAAATGACACATTCATGTTTTTGTGTAATGATGACAACGTATACTCATGCGGACGATTGACTAGTTGATGGTGATGTCAAGAACGCTGTCGGGTGTTTTCTTTTCAAATGTTCGTTTATAGCCGTTGTGCATACAACAACATTATTAGCAGAGGTGGGTAGAGTAGCCAGAAATTGTACTCAAGTAAGAGTACTGTTACTTTAGAGATTTATCACTCAAGTAAAAGTAAGGAGTAGTCACCCAAATATTTACTTAAGTAAAAGTAAAACGTATATTGTGAAAAAACTACTCAAGTACTGAGTAACTGATGAGTAACATACACACATATATATATATATATATATATATATATATATATATATATATATATATATATATATATATATATATATATACATACACACACACACACACACACACACACACACACACACACACACACACACACACACACACACACACACACACACACACACACACATATATATATATATGTATATATATACACACACAGACACACACAGATATATATATATATATATATACACACACACACACACACATATATATATATATATATATATATACACATATATATACATACATTGATATATACAGTATATAATTTATATTTATTTATTTTGCCGTTTTTGTTTAAAGTTAAAGTACCAATGATTGTCACACACACACACTAGGTGTGGCGAAATTATTCTTTACATGTTAAAGTTTACATGTTAAAGGTGTTTTAATGAATATACATGCATGTTTAACACATATAGATTCCTTTCTTTCATGAAGACAAGAATATAAGTTGGTGTATTACCTGATTCTGATGACTTGCATTGATTGTAAACAGACAGCAGTGCTTATATCGTCCACGTTTTCAAATGGAGGAGAAAAAAAGTTCCTCATTTCTGTCTAATACCATATGAAAGTGGTTGGTTTTTGGTATCTTATTTGTCCATCTTCCATATTCGTTTTTATACACTTTACAAGAAATACATTGGTGGCAAACTCCGTAGCTTGCTAGCTTGTTTGCGCTGGCTTTCGGAGACTCTTATTTTGAAAGCGCGGCGCGATGGAGCGGCACTTTTATTGTGAAGACAGGAACTGTGCAGTCAGTCTTTAGGCTTTTGACGGGATATACGGTTGAAATAAAAAATAGTCTTTTTTCCTTCACACTTTTGATTGATTGATTGAAACTTTTATTAGTAGATTGCACAATACAGTACATATTCCGTACAATTGACCACTAAATCGCAACACCCCAATACGTTTTTCAACTTGTTTAAGTCAGGTCATGTGACCGCCTGGTTCTGTTTGATTGGTCCAACGTCACCAGTGACTGCATCTGATTGGTGGAACGGAGTGAAACGTCACCAGTAAGGCAGGCACTTTGAAGGTCTGTCTGACAGACCAAAACAAACAAAGTGTGCATTAACAGATCGATAAAAATTAGTAGCGAGTAGCGAGCTGAATGTAGATAAAAGTAGCGGAGTAAAAGTAGCGTTTCTTCTTAGGCCGTTTATTGAAATACTCCCACACTTTTGACGACTTTTGGCGTGCTTTTTTCCCCTCGCTCGCACCGCTCGCATCGTCTGCTTTGCGCTCCGCCATGACAGTAGTGTGACGTATATATGCGACGCGTCGAAGCACAAAAACGGCGTCGACGTATTTACGTAACCGATGACGTCGACTACGTCGACGCGTCGTTTCAGCCCTATCTATAACCCATAAAGTAGGCAGGCACTGAGCTATTTCTCAGCGTGTGTTTATTCCAGTCGGCATGTTAATACACTGACACACAACATCCGGATTCCCATCATGCATTGCTTCAAAACTACGACAAGTAGTAATGTCCAAAATTTCCAACCGGATAACAATATTGGGGGCGTGCCTTAAAGACACTGCCTTTAGCGTCCTCTCTCACCTGAAAAGGAGACTGTTATATATGTCTCCGTTATCCATAGGTTTATTTATAACCCATAACACGGTGACCGAATGGATATAGTCACTCATGAACGATCAGAGAAGCACAAGGCGGCGGCGACGGTCACAGTCCAGTAGGCTATTATGGGCCACCTTGCTAAATGGAGACCCGAGGGTGTAACATATGCCGAGACAAAATGGCTATGCTGATAGCTGCAAGAAACATCCTGTTCTCATTTGCGGATGTTTTCAACCAATCCGTGAAGGATGTGTTGGCGATATTGGGCGCCCCATAAAAGTTGCTGCAAGTCGAAAGTTCTTTTGGTTGTTCTTTCTCTCCGTTGTCAAGTATGATGTAACAGAAACAGAGATAATGTGAAATAAACAAGTGGTCCTCACATACTGCAATTACGGCTGAAACTTCAAATACAAAGTTGAAAAAAAAAAACCTCTGTTCAACTAATCCGCATTCGAGAGCATAGCCCGTCCCTTTAAGGTTCATGGGAACTCCCAAAAATCCTACATCGCTACCCAGAACTAAAATTAGTTCCTGTAGAACTAAATCTTCCCTGGTTGTTTTTGGTGGAAATACAGCGGGGTACTTTAATTATTGTTTTTTTCGGATTGGAAGGCGCACTTAAAAACCTTTAATTTTCTCAAAAGTCGACAATGCGTCTTATAACCGTGTGCGTCTAATGTACGAGTTAATTCTGGTTGTGCAATTATAGGCAATTGTAAGCAATTATCTTCAGTACATGGTGTAATGATAAGTGTGACCAGTAGATGACACTCACACATTAGAGATACTGTACATGTGGACTGCAGGTTGATGCCCCCTGTTCAATAAATGACGCTAGCAAGAACAGGTTAGCAAGTAAGCCCAAAACTTTGATGTATCATTGAGAATATATAACATTACACATGGCGCTCAAAAATCTGTCAAAATGTTTTAGTACGACTTTTGTAAACTACAAAGATGATGGATTGTCGGCGCACTATGACTACCGTAGTCACACATACGGGTATTATTATGGTGTGTGTATACGGACCCCAAAATGGCACCTACAGTAGTGGTCAAAAGTTTACATACACTTACTTGTAAAGGACATAATGTCATGGCTGTCTTGAGTTTCCAATCATTTCTACAACTCTTATTTTTTGTGATGGAGTGATTGGAGCACATACTTGTTTGTCACAAAAAACATTCATTAAGTTTGGTTTTTTTATGAATTTATTATGGGTCTCCTGAAAATGGCAGCAAAACAGGCCCAGAGCATAATACTACCACCACCATGCTTGACGGTAGGAATGGTGTTCCTGGGATTAAAGGCCTCACCTTTTATTCTTTTCATCTGACATGACATGGACAAAGATAAGACCTTCTGGAGGAAAGGTATTTGGTTAGATGAAACAAAAATGGAGCTGTTTTGCCACAATACCCAGCAATATGTTTGGAGGAGAAAAGGTGTGGCTTTTAAAACCAGGGACACCATACCTACCGTAATGTATGGTGGTGGTAGTATTATGCTCTGGGCCTGTTTTGCTGCCAATGGAACTGATGCTTTACAGAGAGTAAATAGGACAATGAAAAAGGAGGATTACCTCCAAATTCTTCAGGACAATCTAAAATCATCCGCCCGGAGGTTGGGTCTTGGGCGCAGTTGGGTGTTCCAACAGGACAATGACCCCAAACACACGTCAAAAGTGGTAAAGAAATGACTAAATCAGGCAAGAATTAAGGTTTTAGAATGGCCTTCCCAAAGTCCTGACTTAAATGTGTGGACAATGCTGAAGAAACAAGCCCATGTCAGAAAACCAACAAATTTAGCTGAGCTGCACCAATTTTGTCAAGAGGAGTGGTCAAAAATTCAACCAGAAGTTTGCCAGAAGCTTGTAGATGGCTACCAAAAGTGTCTTATTGCAGAGAAACTTGCCAAGGGACATGTAACCAAATATTAACATTACTGTATGTATACTTTTGACCCAGCAGATTTGGTCACCTTTTCAGTAGACCCATAATAAATTCATAAAACAACCAAACGTCATGAATGTTTTTTGTGACCAACAAGTATGTGCACCAATCACTCTATCACAAAAAAATAAGAGTTGTAGAAATTATTGGAAACTCAAGACAGCCATGACATTATGTTCTTTACAAGTGTATGTAAACTGACCGTATTAGACGTATTATCTGATGTTTTGTTTCGACCTATTATGCAAAAGCAACTTTTCTTACCCATTGGTTCCTGCTGTTGTGTATTTGGGATCTGCATAAGTCCTGAAAATGTGCACACGTCTGCCATTGTAGCCCACCACGTAGTCAAGCTCCTTCTTTTTCTCTATCCTCTTGTTGTCGGGCATTCATGCACCACTGTCCCCATTTCTAATATAAAGTAGCGGCCAGTTCTAACATATATTTGTCAGTATACTTGCTATTGAATCGCTAAAAACTACGGTGGTGCCTGGTGCGCCCTATCGTCCAAAAAATATGGTACCAGGGTAAATGGGAAATATCCTGTGTAGGTTCCCGCGGTGGAAAAAGGCCACTTGTTGCTAAAATTTGGACCGTTTCAAGTGTGTTTAGTAAGTCTTACTGGTAATTAGCTGTTTTGTGTGTCTGTAGCGTTGATGCTAATTACCGTAATTTTCGGACTATAAGTCGCAGTTTTTTTCATAGTTTGGCCGGGCTCCAGTGCGATTTATATATGTTTTTTTCCTTCTTTATAATGCATTTTTGCCAGGTGCGACTTATACTCCGGTGCGACTTATACTCCAAAAAATACGGTAGCTGTGTTGGTCCACGTCGGAGTCTGTGTCTCTTTTCCACTTTTTACAGAAACACTGTAATAATAATAATAACTGGGATTTATATAGCGCTTTTCTAAGTACCCAAAGTCGCTTTACATGTAGAACCCATCAATGATTCGCACCTGGTGGTGGTAAGCTACTTTCATAGCCACAGCTGCCCTGGGGTAGACTGACGGAAGCGTGGCTCCAATTTGCGCCAACGGCCCCTCCGACCACCACCTATCATTCATCATTCAATTCACCGGTGTGGGTGGCACCGGGGGCAAAGGGTGAAGTGTGCCGCCCAAGGACACAACGGCAGCGATTTTTGGATGGTAAGAGGCGGGGAGCGAACCTGCAACCCTCAGGTTTCTGGCACGGTTGCTCTACCCACTACGCCATGCCGCCCCACTTTAACTCGGAACTTGTCCAACGTAATAGCTGCCATGTATCACATACACTGACGTAGCATTAAGGCATACTTGCCAACCTTGAGACCTCCGATTTCGGGAGGTGGGGGGGTGGGGGCTGGGGGCGTGGTGGTTAAGATATATATATATATAAGAAATACTTGACTTTCAGTGAATTCTAGCTATATATATATATATATTTTATTACATATATATATATATATATATATATATATATATATATATATATATATATATATATATATATATATATATATATATATATATATATATATATAAATAAAATAAATACTTGAATTTCAGTGTTCATTTATTTACACATATACACACACATAACACTCATCTAGTCATTGTTGAGTTAAGGGTTGAATTGTCCATCCTTGTTCTATTCTCTGTCACTATTTCAGAACACACACATTATACAAATATACATTATAAAATCAATAAGAAAACGGGAGCTCTAATTTGGGAGTCTGAATTAGGATTAGAAGTTCCTATATAAACATTGCTCACTCACGTCGCCTTTTTGTATTGATTACTCCAGCTGTACACTGGATTCATTCACAAATACAAACTACAACTGACAAACACTTTAGAGTTAGGCTCCACCATCAGAATGTGTACTTAAACTTATAAAGATCACATGGATATTATTCAGTGAGTTGATTCACCAAAACTAACCTGTAATACAGGAGGAAAAAGCATCCAGGACGTTTCAATTGTTCACAGACTGGTCGCGCTCATCAGAATGACAAGACACTTCCGGTCTGCAGGTGATAGCATTCAATTGGGAAGAAACGCCCTACTGCCCCCTACTGACCAATGTGAATACTGATAAATCTGTAATGACAGCTCCAAAAACGAATTCAAACCACAAAATAAAATAAATAAATCAACACAAAAATGTGACACTTTATGGGTGGGTCACATATGCATGTACAGTAGATGGCAGTATTGTCCTGTTTAAAAGTGTCACAACATTGCTGTTGACGGCAGACGAACTGCTTTACGGGGACAAAAACTTGACTGCTGTTGTTGTGTGTTGTTACCGCGCTGGGAGGACGTTAATGAAACTGCCTAACAATAAACCCACATAAGAAACCAAGAACTCGCCCTCGATCATTAGCTGTTTATATTATGGGAAAGCGGACGTGTGAACAGGCTGTCAACACGTCACTCAGGTCCGCATGGAGCTGGAGGGGGTGTGGCCTCCAGCTCCGCCTGAATTTCGGGAGATTTTCGGGAGAAAATTTGTCCCGGGAGGTTTTCGGGAGAGGCGCTGAATTTCGGGAGTCTCCTGGAAAATCCGGGAGGGTTGGCAAGTATGCATTAAGGAGTCCGACAGGGGGACACAAACGTTAGCAGCCCGGCTACGTTAGCTACAGTGTTAACATTACGGTAGACTATTTCAACAGCAACATCATGCTCAGTTAGCTTATTCGTTAAAGAAAAATCTAATGATCATATTAACAGCTCCTACATGAGGATGAGGAGTTGACATGGCATCATTTTAAGATGTGTAGCAAAGCTTGTAAAAAAAGTTGTCATTCATGACACGATCAACTTGAAAAGCAACAGTTTAAGCACCTCGCCTCTTAAAAGAGTAGCAAACGAGCAAGTGTCTTAGGACAAATAATAATGTTAGAACGTCTTTAAAAAAAAAAAATTGAAAAAGGGGAGCTTTAACATGGAGATGACAAAGCGCATATGAGCAATGCTAGAATTAGTATTTCCGTGTAGCAATGCAAGTATGTTCCGTGCACATTCTCACAGTTTTAAACATCCACATTTCAGCCTCATAACACAAAGACAAGAATGTCACACTTACATCTTTTACAAACTCAGCGCCTCGTCATCGTTACACTTCCTTGTCACTGTCAACATAAACTCCATGCAAGTCGTCCAAGAAAGCAGTCGAAGGGAATACAGTACACACCAACTGAATTCCTATACTAAATAAGAATATCTCATCATGTGTGCAGATGTTATGATCTTATTTGCTGCGTATGTTTGGTCCACAGATGTGGCAGTGCCATGACTCAGTGTCTGGCTTCTTCTCCGATTGACTTCTTCCACTCATATTTGACCTACTAAAGAAACCACATTGTCCTCTTAACAATTCATCACTTCAAGTTTGCCTAAGTAAGAAGAAACTCAGTTTGTGCCATGGCTGTTTTTGTCTCTTTTTAGGGCTTGATCTACGAAACCCAAAACCAGTAAAGTTAGAATGATTTGCAAATCCTTTTTAACTTATATTCAATTGAATAGACTGCAAAGACAAGATATTTAATGTTCGAACTGGGAATCAATTTTTTTGTTTTGCAAATAATCATTAAATTAGAATTTAATGGCAGCAACACATTGCAAAAAAGTTGGCACAGGGGCATTTTTACCACTGTGTTACATGGCCTTTCCTTTTAACAACACTCAGTAAATGTTTGGGAACTGAGGAGAACAATTTTTTAAGCTTTTCTGGTGGAATTATTTCCCATTCTTGCTTGATGTACAGCTTAAATTAAGACTTAAGGGACGGCGTGGCGAAGTTGGGAGCGGCTGTGCCAGCAACCTGAGGGTTCCTGGTTCGATCCCCACCTTGTACCAACCTCGTCACATCTGTTGTGTACCTGAGCAAGACACTTCACCCTTGCTCCTAATGGGTAGTAGTTAGGGCCTTGTATGGCAGCTCCCGCCATCAGTGTGTGAATGTGTGTGTGAATGGGTGAATGTAGAAATAGTGTCAAAGCGCTTTGAGTACCTTGAAGGTAGAAAAGCGCTATACAAGTATAACCCATTTACCATTTAAGTTGTTCAACAGTCCGGGGTCCCCGTTGTGGTATTTTAGGCTTCATATTGCGCCACACATTTTCAATGGGAGACAGGTCTGGACTACAGGGAAGCCAGTCTAGTACCTGCACTCTTTTACTATTAAGCCACGCTGTTGTAACACGTGACTTGGCATTGTCTTGCTGAAATAAGCAGGGGCGTCCATGAAAAAGACGTTGCTTGGATGGCAACATATGTTGCTCTAAAACCTGTATGTACCTTTCAACATTAATGGTGCCTGTGTTTGCCTACTTCTGCCGTTGCTTATGCAGTCAGGAAAAAAGAGAAATGTAATAGTGTTTGTCCATCACTTGGTTTGTTAGCTATCTATATTTTAGGAATAGACAGACGGGCGGTTACCACCAGCACGGAGAATGGGTTCATTGTGACTCAAACAGAAAAGATAGAAAACTCCTTCAACATATGCGAAAAATTGTGGTTCACCATATTTGATTCTGTTGTTGTTGTTCACATGCAGGCTTGTTCTCGCAGGTTCACAGAAAATAACGTAAAATGTTGGAATAGTTTCATTTATAGCCAGTTTCCGCCTAACTCACAATCCAATGAACAAATAGTGATCCAAACAATACTTGCCTTCGCACTTGCAAGCTAATTAATAGCGTTTGCAGGCTGTCAAGCAGGGCCTCATGCATGTCAGATACCACAGACTCCAGACAGGGTGGGAGGCACATGTGTTTATGTCTGATGTCAGCTTGCTTGTACGTTATAAGGTTTGATACTGTATGTGTTTCACAGCCAGTATTGTAGCAGGAAACACATGTTTTCAGCTGACATGGGGGAAAGAGAGGGGGGACAGCTAAGCCCCACAGCTGCACAAAAGGAAAGCAAAAAGGAGACTATAAACATACTCGTCTATCCGTGGGGTTCTGTTCGGGGGTTAAAAGTGCTGGGATTTGACACAACAACTCATATGTGACACTTCTTCTTTCACGGTGAGTGTGTGAATGTTAAAGTGTTGGTCTTGTGTGATACTTTTTGTGCGTTGTGGACTCGGTGATATCAAAATATATCTCTGATTTCTGTGAGGTCAGTCAACCAAAGAAAGTGAGTCAGTAGACAGCACAGAAGAAAAACTTTCCCAGGATTAAAGGATCAGACATGTATGTTTGGTTTCTGTACACTTTAAGGGGAATCTTTTTAAGGCACATTTTGACTGCAGTTACTTTAACATAGCCTATTTTGCAATGGACTGCAGGAACTTTTGTCTAAATGTAGTTCCTGGGTAGTTTATCTATCCTTAAAAGAGTCCTGGCTCGTTAGTAGTCCTTTTGAAAGGTGCCAGAACTTTTGGTCTGCTGCATGGAAAATGTTTGATAGAATGACTACTCATTGCATTTTTTTTATTTTTTAATTACATGCAGGACAAAACACGCTGACTGTAGATGAACAGACAATGACGCATAAACTATTTTAACCCATTTTTTACTATGACAAAACAAAAGTAAACTACAGTCTGATGTGGAAATGTTTATTGAAAAACCATGTCATTGCCTCCTATTACAATGATTAGGGTTATGGATATGCTATTAGTTTATTTCAAACATGCATATAGTTTACATTGTAATTTTGTATGGAATAATATGCTTGAAAAGTCGAACTGGAGTGTCAAACCGTCATCCCACATGACCTGATGTGATGCAAGACAAATCTCATGACATTAACAGCTCTCTCCAAGTCACCACAGAATGATAAAAACAGCAAACATGTGATGATAACCATGGAACCAGAAATGGAATTATAAACTTAACATTTTTGATTCCAAAAATATCAATAATGCAGCACTAATATACAATATCTCAATGCAGTATCTTCAAATAGTTATTGTTACTTTTTTAGTTTTATGTTACTTGAGTTTTACTTAGTTTATCAAACAGTTGTTGGGTCCCGTCATTGTTGATAGGGATGTTAAAATGTTGTCTGTACAGGTTGCAAAGGTTTTATGATGATGACAGAAATTTAAAATCAGGGGTCTAAAACGTAATTTACTTGGGTGCCGCTGGAGGTTAAGAGGATGGAGTGCCATCTCTGGGTTGGGGAGGAGATCTTACCCCAAGTGGAGGAGGTCATGTACCTCATTGTCTTGTTCACGAGTGAGGGAAGAGTGGATTGTGAGATCGATAGGCGGATCGGTGCGGCCTCTGCAGTGATGCATCGATCCGTCGTGGTGAAGAAGTAGCTGAGCCGGAAGGCAAAGCTCTCAATTTACATTCCTATTCTCACCTAAGGTCATGAGCTTTGGGTTAAGACCGAAAACACAAGATCACGGGTACAGGCGGCTGAAATTAGTTTCCTCCGTCGGGTCGGGTGGCGGGACTCTCCCTTAGAGATAGGGTAATAAGTTCTGTCATTCGGGAGGAGCTCAGAGTAAAGCCGTTGCTCCTCCACATCGAGAGGGGCCAGATGAGGTGGTTAGGGCATGTAGTCAGGATGCCTCCTGGACGCCTCAAAATATGGGCCTGTGACCCTCGAGTTTGCGATGCCTACTTTACATTACAGTAGTACCACAACTCACAAGCTTAATTGGCTCTGTGACAAAGCCCTTAACTCAAAATACTGAAATCTCAAATTGTCACCTTCACAGTCACTTTCCTTCTTCCCAGTGTTGGAAAACAAATGTATGTCCATCTCTACCGATAATAATGCTAATGTGTAAGACCAGATGTTTTGAGCGGAATTTACTGTATGTGGTTCACTATGACATTGCTATGTCAATTAGTGGTGGGGATGTTAATGAGTCAAATTTTTGCTTGCAACTTTGCTTGCAACTTATGAATTGAAAGTAAACCAGTGTGTCATGCTGTTCAACTTTGAAAGTTCTACTGTCCACATTGTATAATGATAGTGTAGTGCACGCAGTGACAGTAGTGACACTTTGACAAATTCACAGAACCCATACCTGTAAAAATACATTGACATAATATTGACACATTTGTATGAATTCATCATAAAGAACACAACAGGCATGAATTTACTAAAATAAACATGAACCACTGAATTAAAAAGTGTCTGTTTAATGATCAATAATAGGGCTCGAAAGGGCACGTGATTTCGCAATGCATTGCGAGGGCTCGGTAGTAGAGGTGTGAATCTTAGGGCACCTCACGATTCGATTCTGATTACAATTCAGGAGCAACGATTTGAATACAAATTGATTATTGATGCATCTTTAACTTATGTATACTGATGCAGTTACATTTCTTTTCGTTTCACTAAATAAGTGTTTATCACTTGCAACTTTAAAAAAACACTGCATTTGTAATGAAAACCAGTAAAGTTAATTTCCACATTTCTTAAATTAATAGAAATGTGTGCAAAACCGGAACATAAGTGCTCTAAAATGATAAGAACACGTCCAATAGATGAGATTTTAGCAAGCTGCCGAACGTGTCCAGGATCACTGTCGTCAACAGAGTCAGTTTTATATACAGGCCAAATATATCAGAATGCCAAGTCGGTAAAAGCTCGCTGAACAACCAACTTTGGGTGTGTGCAAAAACCCAGTGGTGTGCTGTCAGGGCCAGCAAGGCCTTCTCTGCTGGCCTAACATAACCAGACATCATGATCATAATTAAAGATAAAAGTATTTTTTTATTTACTTTCCCTAAATATCTAAAAGTATTAATATTCTCTTCATGTCATATTATGCTCCTTCAGGCGCTGTTGTTTTTAGGTTATAGAGTTTTTATCCAATCAGAATTCAGTTAGCTTAAGTTGCCATGCTGTACCAAATCTGCCGGAGGCCTTCAGAATCAACAGTGCGGGCGTCCGTGCACTGTAAGTGAACGGACACAAACATTCGACAGACAGTTGCGATAGCCAATCAGATCACGAGTTGTTGTCAGTAAGGCTTTTTCGCTGGCCTAAGGCAGATTTATATTGTGATGTTATGAGCTAGGTAACACAAGAACTCCATTACCCAGCATGCCACAGTAGTGAAGAGCATGCACAGTAGCCCCATTTAGCTGTGGAGTAAACTTTAAGAACTTAGCCAACACGCCTCGTCTGCATCTTTTATGATTAGACAACACATATATTTGCAAGGCCATTCTCAAGAAGGATATTTAAAGAGAAACTACATCTTGTGAGACAATGTCGGCCAACCCCGAAAGCTTGAATGGGTTCTACAAATTGTGAGTTCAGATATTTTATTTCTTTATTTTTTCACGTTTAATATGTTTTTTCATAAGATATGTTTTAATTGCTGATACGGGTTTATTGATTTTTAAATGCGCCAGAAAACAACCCGTTTTGTACACTGTTAGTGGTGATTCAATGCTCAGTAGTGTGCAAATATGTTCCTGTATAGTACAAACCCCGTTTCCATATGAGTTGGGAAAGTGTGTTAGATGTAAATATAAACAGAATACAATGATTTTCAAATCATTTTCAACCCATATTTAATTGAATGCACTACAAAGACAACATATTTGATGTTCAAACTCAATTAGTTTGCAAATAATAATTAACTTAGAATTTCATGGCTGCGACACGTGCCAAAGTAGTTGGGAAAGGGCATGTTCACCACTGTGTTACATGGCCTTTCCTTTTAACAACACTCAGTAAACGTTTGGGAACTGAGGAGACACATTTTTTAAGCTTCTCAGGTGGAATTCTTTCCCATTCTTGCTTGATGTACAGCTTAAGTTGTTCAACAGTCCGGGGGTCTCCGTTGTGGTATTTTAGGCTTCATAATGCGCCACACATTTTCAATGGGAGATAGGTCTGGACTACAGGCAGGCCAGTGTAGTACCCACACTCTTTTACTATGAAGCCACGTTGATGTAACACGTGGCTTGGCATTGTCTTGCTGAAATAAGCAAGGGCGTTCATGGTAACGTTGCTTGGATGGCAACATATGTTGCTCCAAAACCTGCATGTACCTTTCAGCATTAATGGCGCCTTCACAGATGTGTAAGTTACCCATGTCTTGGGCACTAATACACCCCCATACCATCACAGATGCTGGATTTTCAACTTTGCGCCTATAACAATCCGGATGTTTTTTTTCCCTCTTTGGTCCAGAGGACATGACGTCCGCAGTTTCCAAAAACAATTTGAAATGTGGACTCGTCAGACCACAGAACACTTTTCCACTTTGTATCAGTCCATCTTAGATGAGCTCAGGCCCAGCGAAGCCGACGGCGTTTCCGGGTGTTGTTGATAAACGGTTTTCGCCTTGCATAGGAGAGTTTTAACTTGCACTTACAGATGTAGTGACCAACTGTAGTTACTGACAGTGGGTTTCTGAAGTGTTCCTGAGCCCATGTGGTGATATCCTTTACACACTGATGTCGCTTGTTGATGCAGTACAGCCTGAGGGATCGAAGGTCACGGGCTTAGCTGCTTACGTGCAGTGATTTCTCCAGATTCTCTGAACCCTTTGATGATATTACGGACCGTAGATGGTGAAATCCCTAAATTCCTTGCAATAGCTGGTTGAGAAAGGTTTTTCTTAAACTGTTCAACAATTTGCTCACGCATTTGTTGACAAAGTGGTGACCCTCGCCCCATCCTTGTTTGTGAATGACTGAGCATTTCATGGAATCTACTTTTATACCCAATCATGGCACCCACCTGTTCCCAATGCCTGTTCACCTGTGGGATGTTCCAAATAAGTGTTTGATGAGCATTCCTCTACTTTATCAGTATGTATTGCCACCTTTCCCAACTTCTTTGTCACGTGTTGCTGGCATCAAATTCTAAAGTTATGATTATTTGCACAAAAAAAAAAGGGTTTATCAGTTTGAACATCAAATATGTTGTATTTGTAGCATATTCAACTGAATATGGGTTGAAAATGATTTGCAAATCATTGTATTCCGTTTATATTTACATCTAACACAATTTCCCAACTCATATGGAAACGGGATTTGTATTTCTCTAGCAATGGTCATGTGGTGACATAAATGATGGTATTTTGAGAGGTAATCATTGGACACAGGACATCACTGAAGGCCTAGGTGGTAAACGCACGGCTTGCCACTGGCAAAACCTCTGAATTGTACATTAAAAAGAGAAGACTGTCGTACTTTCAGATGTAAGTCAAAAAGACTTGTCACCGTGTGGTGTCTCCTGGAAAAATGTGTTTTAAATTAAATATATTTCAGGTCTGAAATACACTTGGCATTAATATGGGAAATATTTAAAGTATTCTTAGTTATCGCTGTATGAATACATAGTCGTATTGCTTTTTTACCAAATACTGTACGTTCTTCGTAACCCGCAGCTAGCCTAGCTTAGCTAACGCTAACATCCTACAAAGTGCTGAGTGTGAAACAGAATAAAACAGGCCTTGATTCAAACTTACCAGTGTGAAAATGCCGTGAAGGTCATTAAAAAATGAATGTAAGTCATAATGTGCGTGTAGCTTCATTTAGGCCCCTTCTGTTTCCTCGATCTCAACACGCAACCCCCTCCTCCTGTTGTGACTCATGTTTACTCACACTGAACTTGAGATTTAGCAGCTGCTCTCCTCTGCACTCCATCTGCAGATGTAACCTGACAACACGTTTACACTGTGCACACACACACAGGCCTGAGAAAAAAGTGGAACAGAAAAGGAAATCTAAGCTGCGCCTGTTATCTTTTCCTTGAGCAATAAAAACCAAATAGGAGTTGACGTCTTCTTCCTCCAGGCTTCCCTTGCTGCTTTCCTCTCATTTCCTCGCCCGTCCGTGGCGGATATTTTCTTATATCGCAGAAGAAATTTGTCAGAAAACCTCAGCTTGAGGCCTCTTTTGTGAGTGTATACAAAAGTCTTCCTGTTTACTCCTCGTGTGTTTGACCTCATTGAATTATGCTTTATTGAATGTTAATGGAAGAAGTCAATGATTGACTGAAGAACGATAAAACTCAAACTCATCACCAAATTGAGTACTATCACTTCCTGTGTGACTCAAGCAATTGACAAAACTTCAATAGATGACAATTTCCGCCATGTATGAACTCCCCTGATCCCCAGTCCCACCCTTTCCTTCCACTGGTCTCGGTCACAGGCGTCTGAGGCATGCAGGAAGGACGCAACAAAAGACATACAGTTGTAGATAGAATTAAGCGAGGTGACCAGTGTGTATTATTTTCCTGCAATTGTTGGGCGACTATTGATGACCCAACATAGCATTCAGTGACTTAATCCAACAAGAACACTCAAGCTCTATTTCTATTTCTTCTATCGCTGCTCAATAGAGAGTGTGTTGACATACTGCATGTGTGTATGGTATGCCAGCTGCACGGCGGCACAGAGAAACGCACTTCAGAAGGTCATAAAAACTGCCATGAAGATCACTGGCTGCTCTCTCCCCTCCCTCGATGAACTGTACAGTGCCAGGTGCCTCAAAAAGGCCCAAAACATCATAAGGGACCCATCTCACCCCGGACATACATTTTTTGGACTGCTGCCCTCGGGCAGGAGATACAGGACAAGAAAATGCCGGGCAAACAGATTTAAGAACACTTTTTACCCGGGAGCAATAGTGTTGCTGAACACAATACAAGAATGACTGTGCATGTGAGCTGTGTGCTTGGTATTTTTATGTATTTTATGTATTTTTATCTATTTATCTATGTTCTTATGTTTTTATGTGTTATTATGAATTTGCACTAAATTAGTTTTACTTACAATTTTGTTGTACAATGACAATAAGGGCTGCAACAACTAATCGATTGAATCGATTAAAATCGATTATAAAAATAGTTGGCGATTAATTTAGTCATCAATTCGTTGGATCTATGCTATGCACATGCGCTGAGGCTACGTTTTAAAAAAAAAAATTTTTAATTTATTTATTTTTTAACCTTTATTTATAAACTGCAACATTTACAAACAGCTGAGAAACAATAATCAAAATAATAGGGGTGTAACGGTACGTGTATTTGTATCGAACCGTTTCGGTACGGGGGTTTCGTTTCGGTGCGGAAGTGTACCGAATGAGTTTCCACACGGACATATTAAGTAGCGTACTGCACGTTGTGTAAACAATACTCAAAATGCCGGACATTTGAGGCATTTAAGAAACTCCGCCCTGACAGCACCGCAAAAGAGGACATGTCCGGTGAACGTATGGTCAGTCTATCCTAGCCCGTTAGCTGCTAGCATGCTAGCAAAAGAGGACATGTCCGGTGAAACCGATCGCTGCTAGCATGCTAGCAGCAACCGGGCTAGGATAAACTGACCATACGTTCACCGGACATGTCCTCTTTCGCGGGGCTGTCCGGGCGGTGTTTCTTAAATGCCTCTAATGTCCGGCATTTTGAGTTAGGGTTGCGTGTATTTTCAAGGTACGTTCAGGGTTAAGAAGGATAAAAACAAAACAAATTGTGCATGCA
This sequence comes from Nerophis lumbriciformis, assembly GCF_033978685.3. Classification (NCBI taxonomy): domain Eukaryota; kingdom Metazoa; phylum Chordata; class Actinopteri; order Syngnathiformes; family Syngnathidae; genus Nerophis; species Nerophis lumbriciformis. Next base: position 4,008,204 of record NC_084580.2, read on the forward strand.
GCAGAATTGGTGAGGGAGGGGGAGAGACAGAGAGAGTTGTGATAAATGCGCATGCGTCGTCAGGTTCTGCTTTTTATCGATAGATTTATCAGATTTAATTTTTTATTATCTATAGCAGGGGTGTCAAAAGTGTGCATTTTTGTAACATTTTCCTTGTTTTATTTGGCAAGTTGAAAGAACATGGCGCCAGTATGCTGTTTTTTTCTTCTTCAATAAAATACTGGAAAGGATAGAAATGTAGTTTGTCTCTTTTATCCGATTATTAATCGATCAATCAAAGTAATAATCGACAGATTAATCGATTATCAAATTAATCGTTAGTTGCAGCCCTAATGACAATAAAGATCTATTCTATTCTATTTGATTCTATTCTATTAGTCAGCTTTGTGGTTGATTTGATTGTACTGCATGTTTAAAACATTAAGTATGTTTCCACTTTATGCAGAATAATCTTACATTTCTTACTCACACTTAATGACCTGAAAATTCAACAATACAGTGAATGCTTCAATCAACCGCTGAGTCTGTAATTAGTTAACCTGACTCTCGCCAGATCCTTGTAGTTCGCTGAGCTCCACACAAGGATCTGGGAGTTCTCAATAGGAGATATATTTCAGAAGGCGGTATGTAATTGGATAAACCACTTGTCCGTTATTTTGAAGGACGTGCTACTTCAACCACTCACATCGAAATCAACCCGTGACGCTGATGAGAGCGACGCTGGGAAATCCAAACCCGGTCGGAAGAAGAGCCAAAACATCCTTGCCACCAATAAATGCCTTCAAAACCGTTCTCTGTTCATCTTTTAAAGAATTAATATTCGATAGATTCGACAAAACAGTTGTAATAGCAGAATCAATGTCAGCACATTTGATTGTTGTATGAATCAAACAGTTGCTTCGGCGCTATGTCACATCTATGAAATCCCGCCCGGCGAGCCTGATTGGTTCATTATTTTTTGCTATCTGGAAAGAGTTTGCAATGCCTTCGAGCCCAGACCCTTGTGTGTGAACTCCAAGGGTCTGGCGAGAGTCAGGTTAGTGATTAGTCGGAATGCACCAAAAATAGATTTACATCCAAATCGTGATTCTTATTCATCCGATTCATAATTTTCAAAAATCAATTTGGAAAAAAGAGAAAACATTTTAAAAAAATGCAAGTTTTCAAAATCTATCTCCAGGTTAGGGAAGAAACCCTGCCCCGTGTGGAGGAGTTCAAGTACCTCAGAGTTTTGTTCGCAAGTGAGGGAAGAGTGGATCGTGAGATCGACAGGCGGATCGGTGCAGCGTCTTCAGTAATGCGGACGTTGTATCAATCCGTTGTGGTGAAGAAGGAGCTGAGCCGGAAAGCAAAGCTCTCAATTTACCGGTCGATCTACGTTCCCATCCTCACCTATGGTCATGAGCTTTGGGTTATGACTGAAAGGACAAGATCGCAAGTACAAGCGGTCGAAATGAGTTTCCTCCGCCGGGTGGCGGGGCTCTCCCTTAGAGATAGGGTGAGAAGCTCTTCCATCCAGGAAGAGCTCAAAGTAAAGCCGCTGCTCCTCCACATCGAGAGGTGCCAGATGAGGTGGTTCGGGCAACCCATTATCTAAATCTATAAGCTTCATCTAAACCAGTGTAGGTGGCAATGGGAGCAGGTGGAAGAAGTGTCTGCCCAAGGACACAACAGCAGTGACGAGGATGGCGGAAGAGGGAATCGAACCTGGAACTCTCAGTGTTTTATTTACCTTTATTCAAATAGTGAAACATAAAAACCTTTTCCAAATCTTGAATGAGCTTGATATTGATGGGAAAGACCTGAGGATTATCAGAAATCTGTACTGGGAACATGAAGCAGCAGTCCAAATAGATGGTGAATGCAGTCAATTCCAAGCCATTCAAAGGGGTGTTCGACAAGGTTGCTTACTATCTCCTGGTCTGTTTAACATCTCCAGTGAAATGATCTTACGCAACATCAATCATCAAGATGGTATAAAAATTGGAGGAATTAATGTTAACAACCTCAGATATGCAGATGACACTGTGCTTGTGGCAGACTACATGAAAATAAAACAAGTGAATCAATTCAAATTCCTCGGTGTCACAGTAAGATCTGATGGTAGGTGTGAAAAAGACAGCTTCAACAAAATGAGTCGTATATTTAAAAATAGAAACATCTCAATTGACACCAAACTAAGAGTACTCAAGATGTATGCATGGTCTGTCCTACTTTACGGCCGTGAATGCTGGACTTTAAACAATCAACAACTGAGAAAATTAGAGGTAACTGAAATGTGGTTCTTCAGAAAAATACTCCGCATATCATGAACTGAAAAGAAAAGTAATGAAGAGGTATTGGCAAATGCTAAAACAAGGAAATCTATAATTGCAACGATTCGAAATAGGCAGCTGAAATTCCTCGGACATATCATTAGAAAAGACAGCTTCGAAAAACTGCTGTTAACAGGAAAACTAGTAGGAAAGAAATCTCCAGGTCGACAATGAACGACATATATCAACAGCCGAAGACATTTTATCGGAAAAATCAATAATATAGAACTCATACATAGAGCGGACGACAGAGAAGACTGGAGAGCCCTGATCATTGATGCCTGCAAACAGGACTGATACCCCATGATGATGATGATTCAAACAGTGTTATTGTTCAATAAAACCTCTGCCTAGTTTTTAATGGATACTTGAGCCTACTACGCTACTGTATTTTAATGTTGGTCAATATGGTGGTACTTGGAGAGCCAAGCGTTTTCTGGGGTGGTACTTGGTAAAAAAAAAGGTTTCAGAACCATGGATCTAATATGAATTTGTTTTGCACTTGCAGAGAACTGAAGAGGTCTAAACGTCTACATTGACCATGACTAGGACACTGCTATTGCTCCTGGCTGCTCTTTGCTACTCCCTAGCGGACAATGTAAGTACTACACTTTGCAAACGAAACAGAAAGTGGTGATGTGCCATACCACTAATTTTCATTCTGAGCGGATACACAGTCAAATTCAGGCTTGTATCGGTAATACCAATCAGATACCGATACTTTGTGCAAATGTATCTAATTTGTCTGGTATTCAACTTTATATGCAATGAGCTCCAGGTTTTATCCGGCCCGCGGGAGGAGTTTGCTAAGTATAAAAAATAACCTGAAATTTTTGAATGAAAGAAACTGCTGTTCTAAATGTGTCCACCGGATGTCGCAATAGCAATTCTTTGTATCTTTGTAGATGATGCTACATATGTACAAAATAAACCACATGATGTTAGTACATCAGTTGAGGAAAATGATCCAACTACACAAATAACATAGGGTAATTTGATTTTGATATAATTTTTTTATCTTGATAGATTGAAAATTAACACCATGAGTTGACTGACATAATTTATTCAGAAACTATAAATAAAGACAAATAAAGTATATATACTATTAACCGCATCAGGTAATTGTAAAAAAAACAACAGCAACATTATTATTTGTACAATTTGAGAATGTGCTTGTTGTATTTTTTAAACAAAGAAAACAATCTAAAGTTGTCTTTATTTTTAAGTTATCGTGTCGTGATTTTACCTGTCCGGCCCACTTGGGAGTAGATTTTTCTCCTTGTGGCCCCCGATCTAAAATGAGTTTGACACCACTGTTCTAGACTAAAAGACGGACGAAAACATACTCAACACCAATCATGTTTTATTTAGACAAGATCTCAATGATTTAGTTCAGGGGTGTCCAAACGTTTTCCACCAAGGACCGCATACTATATTTATTGGTAAAAAAAACAACAAATAACTAAACACAGACATATACTATATATTTAAAAGCAATAATTTGTGTCTGTTTTGTTTTTTTGGGTGACAAAGCGTATTATTGGTATCAAAATGTCATCTTTTTACATCTTTTTTCTGAAATTCTTACTGTTGTTTTTTCTTTTTTTTCAACAATGTACTGCGGGCCAAAAAAACCCGAGCTGCGGGCCGCAAATGTCCCCCAGGCCGTACTTTGGACACACCAACTCCTTTACATTGAGTTCCTGTCATTGATATGCATTAGCTCAAAGTATCAAAAGTATCGATATTTTGATTTGGGAATATCAATATTAGAGCATTCAAATCTGGTATTGGCAGTATATATATATATATATATATATATATATATATATATATATATATATATATATATACATATATATATATATATATATATGTATGTATTTTTTTTTAATCAATCAATCCAACAAAATAATTACATTATGATACAATTTGAATTCCAAAACCAAACCCAGCCCAGCAACATTCAGAATAGCAATCAACAGAGCAATTATGAGGACACACAAACATGACACAAAACAATCCTAAAGTAGTCAAACAAAAATGAATAAAATCAACAACAGTATCAATATTAATAAGAATTCCAACATAGCAGTGATTAGAAATCTGGAGATAAATAAAACATTACAGCATAGAGTATAGGCTACATGTGCAGACTTAGGCAACAGCAAGGCTTGAAAAAAAATCTGGAGATAAATATGTGTGTATCACAATCCTAGTGTGTGTGTAAAGTGTGAAAATGGGTGTATCACAATCGTTATCTGTGTGCAAGATGTGAAGATGTGTGTATCACAATCGTTATCTGTGTGCAAGATGTGAAGATGTGTGTATCACATTCCTTACTTGTGTGCAAGATGGGAAGGTGTGTGTTAAGCATTGTGTGTAATATTTCGCAAATACTGTGAAGCAGAGTCTATGCCAGACCTGGGCAATTATTTTGACTCGGGGGCCACATTTAGAGAAAAAAACGTGTCTGGGGGCCGGTATATCTATTTTTAGGAATACTAATACAAAACCTCACAATAATGTCTGATTGAATGCTAAAAACGTCCTGACAGACCGCCTTAAAAAACGTAATGGTATTTTAAATGTTTCTATGAACGATGAAACACTGAATATTGACAAAATATGAACGTCACACCCCCTTTCGATCGACACATTTTACAATCAAGTGAAACGCAACAAAAATGCAACAAACAGTGAAATATGAACGCGAAGGGTACAAAATAAACCAACCTACAATCTGATTTATATCTGATACATCACTAAGCTTTAGAACTTTGTTGTGAAAATCTCCTTCCGCGTCTGTGGAAACGCTTCACACCCACACTGCTTGGTGCCTCGTCTGAGCTGCTGTGACGTTGATTACCATAGTAACTAATTAGATGACCATAGTAACTACCGTATTTTTCGGACTATAAGTCACAGTTTTTTTCATAGTTTGGCCGGGCTCCTGTGCGACTTATATATGTTTTTTCTCTTCTTTATTATGCATTTTCGGCAGGTGTGAATTAAACTCCGGTGCGACTTATACTCCGAAAAATACGGTAATTAGATTACCGTAGTAACTAATTCGATTACCATAATAACTGGTATATCATCCAAAAGCGCAGATTCCAACCATTGAAATACTTTGTATAGTTCAAGACTTACGGTCATTAGAAAACATCACTGCCCATCATAATGACAGCTACACTTTCCATCTTAAACATCTAAAAAAAATTATTTGGGAATGTCCGGCGGGCCAGATTGAAAAGCTTAACGGGCTGCATGTGGCCCCCGGGTCTTAATTTGCCCAGGTCTGGTCTATATGCCTAATATTAAGCAAATCGGCACAGTGGTTTTGTTTACTGTGTGTAGACTTTGTTAACTGTGGGAACATTTTAAATTTAATGTGTAAGCAATTGGAAAAAACTGTAATTAAATGGCGGCTCATTTCTTATCATCTTAGAGGAAAGAAATACCAATTATTTAACCAAAATTACCCAGGAAGGTCAACAAAAATTTTATTTTGTGTTTTTTAGGTGGAGCTGTTCCGTTCAAAGAGAGGAACTCGTTTCTATCGAGGTGAGCCTAAGCGGCAGCCAGCCAGACGAACACGATTCATTGTTCATGTCCAGAAGCCTTCACCTTCCTTTGAAACATCCTGTGAGCCCCACCACTCTTTTTGTTTGTCTTTCCCTTGCAATAACACCATCACTACCAAACCTCACATTCCTTTGTTGCTCTCCATGTAACATTTCCTACTGTTGAATTGTTCTGTCCTCCATGTTGACTGGTTCATTGTGTGTGTGTCTTCTCAGTACGTTGTGCGGATAGTGAGACCTCAGCCGTGCATAGTTTTGGGGACACTTGGCTGCGATGGAGGGGACAGCGTGTGGAGTATTGCCATTGTGCTTTAAGAGGACGAGAACTTTGTCACATTGTGCCCGTCATCAGTGAGTGCGACATACACACTAAAAAATGCTGGGTTATTTTGTATGAGTTGCTTGTGTTGGGTTACATTTTTTAGTCATTTTTATGAAGAGCAATCAATTTTTTGGGTTATAAGTGTATTATTTTAAATCAATTTCTGGGTTTTCAAAATTATGAACCATTTCTGGGTTGTTTTTCAACGACTAACGCATTTTTGGGTAAAATGTTATGTGTACAGGAGGAGGAGACGGCACAGACGGGAGGGATATCATTTAGCTCTATTTATATATATATATATATATATATATATATATATATATATATATATGTATATATATATATATGTGAATAAGAAAATAATAATATTAATAAACAAGAGAATGGAGTGTGACTAATCCAAAAGTGGATGTGGTGTGTGACTATGTGTAGAGATTAACTGTAGTGTGTTACCGGTAGTGTTGAACGAGAGGTGCGGAAGTCCAATAGGGGCGAGACAGGCTTGTAGGTCCGTGAGCACAGGCAGGGAGTCGGGGCAATAGCGAGGCGTTAAAAGTCCGTGTCCAGGCGGGAGGTCGAGATCCAAGATGCAGCCAGGGAACCAGAGGGAAGGCGGGGAGACGAGACACACACCTTGTGACGTGGGAACATGTAAACCACAAAAATAATTAATTTTACTCCTCAGCTGATTATTTGTATCGCAACACAATGTAGGGGAGAACGAGGTTGGTTGTCACATATTATCACCAGATGGTGCTGTTTCTTGAAGTGTGGTAAGAAAATTATTGGAATTAAGATTTGAGCTCACCTATTATTAGTCTTCTTTAGAGTAAGTAAGAATATGTACGACTGAATTTGAGGTGAAAGGAATTATATTGTTTTTCATGTCAAATGATCATTATTTAGCTTGTCAGTATTTGTCTTCTAAGTTTTTATGCAATGGGTTTATTACGAAACAATTGTTACCTTCAAAAAGGGTAAAAGTGAAGGGAAAGTCTATTATATCTATCTATTTCTGCCTCCTTGCCTTAAAAAGAGTTTTCCCATTAATTTAACACTGTGACAACCAACCCCACAGTGTGTGACAACCACCCAGTGATGTGGTTGGTATCTTTGATGGATTATTTTTTATTTGTTACGATGAGTTTGCAAATAAGAAAGAAATACCATATTTTTAGGACTATAAAGTGCACTTAAAATCTTTACGTTTTCTAAAAAATCGACAGTGTGCTTTAATACCTGGTGCGCCTAATGTACAGTATGTATTAATTATGGCTGTGCTTACTGACCTCAAAGCAATTTTATTTGGTACATGGTGTAATGATAAGTGTTACTAGTCACACATAAGAGTGTGGACTGCAGGTTGACGCCTGTTCAATAAATGACGCAAGCTAGACCAAAACTTTGATGTTTCATTGAGAATATAGAACATTACACGCGGCGCTCAAAAATCTGTCAAAATGTAAGACTTTGGTAAGTTACAAACCCACACGGCTTGATGGATTTCCACAGCATTACGGCTAGTGTAGTCAGACGTACTGTCCTTAAGCATACGGGTGTTGTTATGGTGTGAATATAAGGAATATAATGGCACCTATTGGAGACATATTTTTTGACGTTTTGTTTCACCCTATTATGCAAAACCAACTTTTCTCACTATTAGTTGTTGCGATCTATAGTCCGCGCCATGGTCAACAAGCTCATTCTGTTACTCCATCCTCTTGTTTTTGCTGTTTCAAATACAAAGTAGCATATAGTTTGATCTTAATGTGTCAGTACACTCGCTATGGAAGTGCTAAAAACGACAACAAAGGTCACAGGAAGAAGACACTGTTGAAATGGAGTCACATAAATAAGACCATGAAAGAAAGCGGCTTAAAAACGGTCTAAAACATAATCTGTGAAACATTTTGACCACAGAACCACCATTACATGCTATGTAGACCACAAAGAAGTGTTTTAAATGTAGAAAAAAACATAATATATCCCTCTGATGTGCTTTATAATCCTGAATAGACCCGTTCATCGACAGTGCACCTTATCATCCGGCTCGCCATATGGTCTGAAAAATACAATCAGAATCACAATCAGAAATACTTTATTAACCCCTGAGGGGAAATTAACATTTTCAGTACAATCCCATTCAAGAGCAGACAAACATTACAGGGAGACAGAACAGGATCGCTGACGGGTCTGCCAACTTCCGGCGGCCCTTACAAAAAAGGTGGGAAACAGGTAAACGCTGGGGGGGAGCAGACCCAACAAAGCAACCAAGAGAGCCGACCCCACTCTCGGCCGCCCATTAGTGTCCAGTCTGCATGGATGAGCGAGGATGCGTCTAAGGAGACCGAGGTGTCGATACCTGGTCATACATTTCAAGTCAAAACTTTAGGCTTCAGTTTAATGTAGAATTGACTGCTGAAAGATGTTTTGGTGACAAGCAGCTCATAATAGAGTAGAAAGAGTGACAGCCAACCCAGTTCTTCCCTACGTCTTCACACAGACATGATGTGTCAGTTGAGCTGACATGGTGAATGCTTTGTCTGGTTACTCATTTGTCTTTTGTTGTCGTCTTTCACCGTAATTTCTCCTCAACTCTCACCAATCATTTTATTTTATTTTTTGCCAGCCTGCCTCACTACTGCACTGCCAGCTTTCTTAGACATAGTTTAGTCTAAGATCGTTTGCCCCCCACCCTTCTATTGACAAATTTGGTGACTTATGGTTGCCCCTCCCTTAGACAAACTGTAACCACATTTCAGCCAGCCAAGTTGTGAGCTCAGGCTGCAGGCGTTCAGTCCACTGCTGGTACTATCCTCTTTAAAAAAAAAGAAATAGATGACTGGACTGGCAACTGCTGCATAAAAACAATTTTACTTAAGCGATGAGAGACTGAGCATTACTAGGTCAAATTTGATATAAGGGTAAGCTTTGCGGAACACTTGAGATTTCACGTCTACTTTGTCATATTAATTGACCTGGAGAGATACAACCATGATACAGAGACCTGCTGGGAGGGAAAAAAAGTGTCCTAAAAATTGTAGCACGGTAGTTAGCAAACAACACAAGAGACAATAGGATGCTAATTTAAAAATAGTGCTGATCAATGACGCAGAATCATCAAACAACTGTGCAACAGCCTAGAAATATAGGAATATCCTTTTTTATTGTAATATACCAGTTGCTATTTCACTGATATTAAAAACAAATATAGGTTGTTTTCCCCGCCGTAAACATGTCTTTACAAAGAGGTGTCGTCCTATATTTAGATTCATCTTATACTGATGTCAATACGGTGCAGAGCCGTGTATAGAGAGAGTATGCCCAACTCAGAGTTGGTAACCAACATGTAGTGAGGGGCTTTTGACCAATCAGAGAGAGTATGGCCAGCGGATCTCCTAAATAACTGGTCAAAAGCCCTTCACATGACTACAGGGCGCCACGTTAGTGACCAACTCTGAAACCGAATTGGCCATACTCTCTCTATACGGTGTATCTTATAGCGCCCCGTATCTTATGGACTGGTAGCACTCCCTGGGTCTTTACCAGTTCTGCAGTAAACATGTTTGCCCCATTCTTGCCACTGTGTATATATATATATATATATATATATATATATATATATATATATATATATATATTTATTACATATGTGTGTGTGTGTGTGTGTGTGTGTGTGTGTGTGTGTGTGTGTGTGTGTGTACATACAGTATATATGTGTATGTATGTATATATATATGTGTTGTGTATATATATATATATAAATATGTATGTACATATGTACATACATATACATACATATATATATATATATGTACATATACATACCAGAGGTGGGACCAAGTCATTGTTTTGCAAGTCACAAGTAAGTCTCAAGTCTTTGCCCTCAAGTCCGAGTCAAGTCCCGAGTCAAGACAGGCAAGCCCCGAGTCAAGTCCAAAGTCAAGACTGGAAAGTCTCAAGTCAAGTCCTAAGTCCTGCATTTTGAGTTTCGAGTCCTTTCAAGTCCTTTTAACCACAGACTAATATATTAACACAGATTGTGTATGCTTTTCAAACGCTGTATTTATTTATTAAAACAAGTGCATTTTAAATTGCAGGAAAGAAAATTGTGCTGACATTGCACTTTATAATAGCACTATTAACCAGTCATTTTAAACATTAACTCATTCCTTTACAGAACAAACACATTGAAAAATAAAGTGCAAATGTACTTATTTGTACAAAAGTGTTAACATTGAAAAAACATGACATATACGTGAACATAACAAAAAAGTTGTACTTTTTATATGTCAGGGCCCTATGCTGCATTGCATTTGCAAAAGACCAAATTAGCCAAGAGTCTGTCAGTCATTTGTGCACGATGGGGGCGTAGTATGATGCCACCATGGCTGAAAACTCGCTCCACTGGAGCACTGGAGGCAGGCACTGCCAAGACTCTCATGGCCACTCGGAACAGTGAAGGAAGAGTCTTCATGTTCAATGCCCAGAACAAAAGGGGGGAGAGAGTTGTTTTGGGTTGGTGCACGACTTGTAAGTGTATCTTGTGTTTTTTATGTTGATTTAATTAAAAAAAGAAAAAAAAAAAAAAATTATTTCTTGTGCGGCCCGATACCAATCGATCCACGGACCAGTACCGGGCCGCGGCCCGGTGGTTGGGGACCACTGAGGTAAACAACCAACAGTATGTCAGAAAGCTAGCTAAAACGGTACACATATTCATAATATAGTATACATTTTAACTGACCTTTATTTTAATATTTTTGTCTTTTTTTAGGTGGCTAAAATACGCGGTGCTGCTGACCGCCGTCTAACGTTACGTGTGATATATTGACTAACGTAACCCTGCTTAAAAAAAATCACTGAACAAAAAGTATGAATAAGGTAGTGAACTGCAACAGATTCCCGTGTTTGCAATAACGTTATAACGTTAGCAGTGAGTTTACAGCCTCACTGATTTAACTACACAGCAAATAAAAGTCACGTTACTTAGCCAATAAACGTTATCTTACATTCAAAACTTACCGTTCTTTGTGCAACTTCAAATGCCGGACGAAGTTGGAAGTTGTTGCCTCTCCATCAGTAATTTTCGAACCGCATGTGTTGCATACTGCAAACCGTTTTGTGTTGACCACCTCGTAATTTTTATACCCAAACGAAATTATTTTAGGTATCATTTTTTGTTCACTGGCGTGTGGTTTGGACATGTCTTCTTCGTTGGTTGTCCTGCAATTTGATTGGATGAATGCTGTGTGATGAAAACAAAGTAGATCTAATTTGATTGGCTGTTGTACTGACAGCACACCAGCTGACACACGCAACTAGACAAGTACACAATGAAAAATACGGAGCGCTCCCGAATAACTTTTTCATCTTTGGGTTTTGGGGAAAGTAGCAAGTCATGTCAAGTCATGTCAATTCAAAAGGCTCAAGTCCAAGTGAAGTCACAAGTCATTGATGTTAAAGTCTAAGTCGAGTTGCAAGTCTTTTTACATTTTGTCAAGTCGAGTCTAAAGTCATCAAATTCATGACTCGAGTCTGACTCGAGTCCAAGTCATGTGACTCGAGTCCACACCTCTGATACATACATATGTATGTATGTAATATACGATGATTCATACATATGTATGTATGTATATGTGTACATATACACACACACACACACGCACACATAGCCCGAATGCAGCTGAGATAGGCTCCAGCACCCCCCGCGACCCCGAAAGGGACAAGCGGTAGAAAATGAATGGATGGATGGATATATATACAGTATATATATAGTGTATATATATATATATATATTCTTTCTGTATTTTCAGACTGCTATGTGTCTCATTGCTACAATGGAGGGACATGCAAGGAGGCAGTGTATTCGTCCGACTACATTTGTCAGTGCCCACCAGGCTTCAGTGGCACTCAGTGTGAGATCAGTAAGTACATATGTTCATACATTGTTTTTAATTCAACTTTTATTGGGCTTCTCCCACATTAAACCAAGCCAGGCATGTCTTGATGGACCTTGATGTGTACACTGGGTCATAGTCATGCTGGAACAGAAAAGGGTCTTCCCCAAACTTTACCAACAAAGTTGTCCTGAAGGGTCAAAGACACTTTGACATATGAAGGTTTTTATTTCTGAAGAGTGAGACACCACACCCTCTTCGTTGACGCAAACGCAAATGTTAGCCAGTCCCAGCCAGCCAGTGATGGCCTTTCTGGAGACCAGACTCAATAAATCTGTATCATTACATCAATTAGACAAATACAATAATGCAGCTGAGATAGGCTCCAGCACCCCCTGCGACCCCAAAAGGGACAAGCGGTAGAAAATGGCTGGATGGATGGACAATATAGATATTGTCAAAAGTATTTGGCCACCCATCCAAATGATCAGAATCAGGTGTCCTAATCACTTGGCCCGGCCACAGGTGTATAAAATCAAGCACTTAGACATGGGTACTGTTTCTACAAACATTTGTGAAAGGATGGGCCGCACTTAGAAGCTCAGTGATTTCCAGCGTGGAACTGTCATAGGATGCCACCTGTGCAACAAATCCAGTCATGAAATGTCCTCGCTCCTAAATATTCCAAAGTCAACTGTTGGCTTTATTAGAAGAAAATGGAAGAGTTTGGGAACAACAGCAACTCAGCCACGAAGTGGTAGGCCACATAAACTGAAAGAGAGGGGTCAGAGGATGCTGAAGCGCATAGTGCCAAGACTTTCTGCACAGTCAGTTGCTTCAGAGCTCCAAACTTCATGTGACTTTCCAATTAGCCCACGTACAGTACGCACAGAGCTTCATGGAATGGGTTTCCATGGCCGAGCAGCTGCATCTAAGCCATACATCACCAAGTCCAATGCAAAGCGTGGGATGCAGTGGTGTAAAGCACGTCGCCACTGGACTCTAGAGCAGTGGAGATGCATTCTCTGGAGTGATGAATCACGCTTTTCCATCTGGCAATCTGATGGACGAGTCTGGGTTTGGAGGTTGCAAGGAGAACGGTACATTTTAGACTGCATTGTGCCGAGTGTGAAATTTGGTGGAAGAGGAACTATGGTGTGGGGTTGTTTTTCAAGAATTGGGCTTGGCCCCTTAGTTCCAGTGAAAGGACCTAAACCCAATAGAACACCTTTGGGATGAGCCAGGCCTTCTCAACCAACATCAATGTGTGACCTCACCAATACGCTATTGGAAGAATGGTCGAAAATTCCTACAAACACACTCCGCAACCTGGTGGACAGCCTTCCCAGAAGAGTTGAAGCTGTAATAGCTGCAAAAGGTGGACAACATCATAATAAACCCTACAGGTTAGGAATGGGATGGCACTTCAAGTTCAGATGTGAGTCAAGGCAGGTGGCCAAATACTTTTGGCAATATAGTGTATGCATTGCAAAAAAGGACTCCAGTTGTGCATTTAATACCTTAAATAACAACAAAAACTTCAAATTCTGTTTGAACTTGAAACACAAACATGCCCAATCCAAAACTTTTGACGTGCTAAGGAAGTTATGCCGGAGTGATAACATTGTCAAATACTGTGAAGAAGTGTTCTGAAACAGGAAACAGGAAGATTATTCAATTCAACGAATTAAACAAACTGATTTTTAGTGCCATGCAAAATAAACCAGGCACTATCTAATCACCAAGCTATTATTTCTCTTATCTTGTCTTTTCAACAGACAACAGAGAGAAATGTGTTGCTGGACGAGGGGACGCGTACCGCGGCACGTGGACTATCAGCAAGTCCGGAGCAGAGTGCATCAACTGGAACGCCACATCCCTGAGAGGGAAGAGGTTCACTGCCAGGAAAGTGGACGCCAGCAGTCTTGGATTGGGCAATCACAACTACTGCAGGTTTGTGGGCAGCGCTGATGAAGTGCAGATAAATTGTGTCAGGGGAAACAAAATAGGATCTTAATATTGCCTTTTGTCTCCATGCAATTTAAATTTGTTAGGTAAACACTTTTTTGTTTAACTAACAATTCAGTTTCAACTTACTGCCTGACACAATCAATTAAGTGCACCTATTTAGTTTTTGTGCATCCTAAGAAAGACCATATTTTATTAGATCAGTTACATCCAACAAGGAGGTCATTTTTCATTGCTTGGTTGTTGTTGTTGTTGTTTTTAATTTAGGAGGCTATTGCAAAAAAAATACTTTACAAATATTTCAAAAACTTATGAAAATGAGGTTTATGGTCAAGAAAGGACTGTTTACATTTTTACATGGGGGAAAATACAGGTGTGAATACTACAAGAATGTTAATACCAAAATTCATATGCCTGACGTATGCATGGGGGGGATCTATATACTGTATATGCACATGCACACACACACACACACACACACACACACACACACACACACACACACACACACACACACACACGCACACGCACACACACACGCACACACATTGAAATTTTTACATCCATCCATCCATTTTCTACCGCTTGTCCCTTTCGGGGTCGCGGGGGGTGCTGGAGCCTATCTCAGCTGCATTCGGGCGGAAGGCGGGGTACACCCTGGACAAGTCGCCACCTCATCTCACACACACACACACACACACACACACACACACACACACACACACACACACACACACATACACACACACACACACACATACATACACACACACACACACACACACACACACACACTTTTTACATGATATACATATATACAGTAAAAACAAATTACATTTTACTAGATGTCTGTGTGGCGGGCAGCACGGTGGCAGAGGGGTTAGTGCGTCTGCCTCACAAAACGAAGGTTCTGAGTAGTCCTGAGTTCAATCCCGGGCTCGGGATCTTTCTGTGTGGAGTTTGCATGTTCTCCCTGTGACTGCGTGGGTTCCCTCCGGGTACTCCGGCTTCCTCCCACCTCCAAAGACATGCACCTGGGGATAAGTTGATTGGCAACACTAAATTGGCCCTAGTGTGTGAATGTGAGTGTGAATGTTGTCTGTCTATCTATGTTGGCCCTGTGATGAGGTGGCGACTTGTCCAGGGTGTAATTGCCTTCCGCCCGATTGTAGCTGAGATAGGCTCCAGCGCCCCCCGCGACCTCAAAGGGAATAAGCGGTAGAAAATGGATGGATGAATGGATAGATGTCTGTGTGTGTGCATGTGTGTGTGTGTGTGTGTGTGTGTGTGTGTGTGTGTAGCATATACAAATAGAAAAATATAAATAAATAAATAGGAATAAAATAAAAATTCAAAGATGAATTTGCATGAAAATAAAAGAAAAACGTTTTTAGATTTTGTCATCTTTAAAGATATTTGTTGATAAACTACACAAAATATGGTAAATATTTTCCATGTAATTCATGTCAATTGAGCTCTTGTTTTAATAGAAGCTGTAGCTGGATACGATCCATTTTTATCATGCTAAATAGTTCTCCTTTCAGTTCCCGTCACCACAATTGTTTAAAAGGCCATACAACAGGGCTATTTAACTGGCGGCCAAAGGGGAAAATCCACCCTGCCATACAAGAATAACTCAAAGATGATCTTTTTTGTCAGGAACCCTGACAACGACAGCGCTCCTTGGTGTTACACGTATAAAGGCACTCAAATTGCCTGGGAGTTCTGTTCTGTGCCCAAATGTCCAGAAGGTAAAACTTCACACCCTAGCTGACTGAAATTGTAATGACCAGATATTTTGGGGCAAAAAAAAGGAACAGAATTGTTTTTAACCTTCTCTGTGTGATCTGGATCAGATAAGTACGAAGAATGCAAGAGGGGCATCGGTCTGACCTACAGGGGCACGGCATCCGTCACTAAAAGTGGCTCCCACTGTCTCTCGTGGGACTCTCCGGCTATCATACACAAGTACAACAATGCATGGAGGTCTGATGCTCTCGAAGTGGGGCTTGGTAGCCACAGCTACTGCAGGTATGAACACAGGATGCACCCAATGAAAGAAAATCATATATGAAACACGAGACATCTCCTAATTGCAACAACTTTCTCCAAACAGGAATCCTGATGGTGATGAAGGTCCGTGGTGTCATACCTACAAGAACATGCAGCTGACCTGGGAGCTCTGTGATGTACCTAAATGCAGTGAGTTGACCTTGTTGACCATGCTCTAATTTTACATATGTGTAACAGTTCCCTGGATCTTAGGTTTGTAGCTTCACTTGTAGGGGGAAAAATACAAACATATTCAGTTCTATGAAATCCATGTTCTACCGCTTGTCCCTTTCGGGGTGCCAGGGGCTGCTGGAGCCTATCTCAGCTGCATTCGGGCGGAAGGCGGGGTACACCCTGGACAAGTCGCAGTTCTGTGAAATTTAAAATATAATCATGATTACATTAAGAGCATATATTGGGTTTTTTTTACTGTTTGAGCTCCTCTAAATAGTTATGATTAGTAAGTATAAAATAACTCCCACTCAAAAAATGTTATCTCTAATTGCGACACGATATATTCAAAATACCGTATTTTTCGAAGTATAAGTCGCACCTGCTGAAAATGCATAATAAAGAAGGAAAAAAACATATATAAGTCGCACTGCATGGAGCCCGGCCAAACTATGGAAAAAAACTGCGACTTATAGTCCAAAAAATACTGTACTCTGGAAAATAGAATATTTGCAACTTCACGGGAAAAAACAGCAAAATTATTCAACAAAATAGTGATCCTATTTGTTTGCATTTATAGAAATGTATAGAATACCGTAAATGTTTAAAGTAACACTTCTATTCAATTACGTGTCGAGTCTCTTATAGACGCCAGGTGCGTGGTCTCTAATTAGTGCTGGTGTCCTCTCGAGCTTATCGAGTTGCGTTATCTAGTGCTACTGCACATGCGTGTAACAAGGAAACCTGTTTTAACCACCAAGGTGTGCATTCTTTTTTTGAAAGTATCATTTTACATGAGTAGAAACTTTAGTCCCTTTAGGGACAACCTTTAATAATAATAATACTAATAATAATAGATTTTATTTGTAAAAAGCACTTTATATTGAGTAAACAATCTCAAAGTGCTACAGTGTATTAAAAAAAATAAAAAAAAATAATAAAGAAATAAATAAAAATAAAAACTAGAACAGCCAAATAGCTACAGCTAATATGCACATCTAAAAAAAGTTTGTTTTTTTTAAAAGAAGGGCTTTTAAGCCTTTTTTAAAAGCATCCACAGTCTGTGGTGCCCTCAGGTGGTCAGGGAGAGCGTTTTACAGACTGGGAGCGGCGGAGCAGAAAGCCCGGTCTCCCATTGTTCGTAGCTTTGTCCTCGGAGGTTGGAGGAGGTTAGCCTGTCCGGAGCGGAGGTGTCGTGTAGAGGATTTAGTCTGATTTGGCCAGGGAATACCACCAGACCAACCCCCCGAGAGAGACTTTCACAATTTTGCAGCAAATTAAAAACACAAGAGTGCTCCTGTGGTGTCGAGGAGCCTACACGAACCTACAGTGTAAAAACATTGGCAGATCTTTGCATTGACATTTTATCATTGTGAAGGCCAGCATCCACAGCAGGGGCGGTATAGCTTGGTTAGTAGAGTGGCCGTGCCAGCAACTTGAGGGTTCCAGGTTCGATCCCCGCTTCCGCCATCCTAATCACTGCCGTTGTGTCCTTGAGCAAGACACTTTACCCACCTGCTCCCAGTGCCACCCACACTGGTTTAAATGTAACTTAGATATTGGGATTCACTATGTAAAAGTGTTTTGAGTCACTAGAGAAAAAGCGCTATATAAATATAATTCACTTCAGTGTATTTTGCATAAAACGGCCAATTCTTTAAAATTCGTAATTCTGACAAAAGCATAGACCAAAAACAAACACCCCCTACAGAGGATGCTGATGTTCAAAATTCAGTAAGTATAATATTGAATGCATTCATCGTTCCCTCTATCCTGACTAGTCTGCCATGTTCCTGACACTGAGAAACGACCCCACAGCATGATGCTGCCACCACCATGCTTCACTGTAGGGATGATATTGGACTGGCGATGAGCGGTGTCTGGTTTCCTCTGAACATGACACTTAGCATTCACGCCAAAGAGTTCAATCTTTGTCTCATCAGATCAGAATTGTTTTTTGTTATCATGGTCTGGGAGTCTTTCAGGTGCATCTTTGCAAACTTTTACAAAGGAATGGCTTCCGTCTGGCCACTCTACCATACAGGCCTGATTGTTCGATTACTGCAGAGATTGTTGTCCTTCTGGAAGGTTCTCCTCTCTCCACAGAGGAATGCTGTAGCTCTGACAGAGTGACAACAGGGTCCTTGGTTATTTCCCTGATTAGGGCCCTTCCCCCCTGGATTGCTAAATTTAGATGGGGGAAGAGTCCGGGTGGTTCCAATCTTCTTCCATTTACAGATGATAGAGGTCACTGTGTTCATTGGGAACTTCAAGGCAGCAGATATTTTTCTATACCCTTCCCAAGATTTGTGCCTCGAGACGATCCTGTCTCGGAGGTCTACAGACAATTCTTTCGACTTCACAGGTGGACTCCAATAAAGCTGTAGCAAACGTCTCAAGGATGATCAGTTGAAACAGGATGCACCTGAGCTCACGTTTAAGCTTCATGGCAAAAGCTGTGAATACTTATGTACATGTGATTTCTTAGTTTTTACTTTTGATAAATTTGCCAAAAATTGTAAAAAAATAAAAATAAAAAAATAAAAAATGTTTTTCACATTGTCATTATGGGGTATTGTGTGTAGAATTTTGAGGACAAATATGAATATATTCAATTTTGGAATAAGGTTGTAACATAACAACATTTGGAAAAAGTGAAGAGTATATAGTGTTGAATCAGCACACATTGGGAGACTATCAATTAAAAGAAATACATCTAGAAATGTTGTTCTTGCTTTATGAGAATAGACTTGCTATGGGATGCATAATTACAAACCTTCTCTAATAATAATAACTGCTGCAACTATAGGAAACTTCTTGAGGGCCGTGAGTTCAAACCCTGGCAGAGTCATATCAAATACTACAAAAATGGGACCCATTACCTCCCTGCTTGGCACTCAGCATCCAGGCTTGGAATTGGGGGTTAAATCACCAAAAATGGTTCCCGGGCGCGGCCACCGCTGCTGCTCACTGCTCCCCTCACCTCCCAGTGGGTGATCAAGGGTGATGGGTCAAATGCAGAGAATAATTTCGCCCCACCTAGTGTGTGTGTGTGACAATCATGGGTACTTTAACTTATCTAAACTTGTATTTACTCCACAAAATGGGAGTGACTGCATTATAGTATCATAAGTGGTCAGCATCTAGCAGCTTTATCTGCCTCATGCGTGTGAAATTCATGTCTTTTTACACTTGTCCAATGATATTAATGTTGACTGAGCAGTTTGCTCCTTGACAAAATTACAACACTGGTTCTGGTATTGTCAAAGGAGCTCAACAAATGTATGATTTTTGATTCTTGACTCAGTGAGTTTGACCATGCTGCTCTTTCAGTGAGGCGTCCACCCACTGTCAACCCTCTGGGCCCTCGAGGCCCCACAACCAACAATGACAACAGAGGTATGACATTATTTATTTATTTTATTTAGCCTTTATTTAACCAGGTAAAAATCCCATTGATATCAAAGATCTCTTTTCCAAGGGAGACCTGGCCAAGAGGGCAGCAGCAAGGTTACATTAAAAACAGTAAACAAATACATAAAACATCACATTTACAACATTAAAACTTGCTCACATGACACATGTGCATACAGATAAGGTAGACTGCAATCCTTTCACAGAAGCTTTAAACGCATTCAATGTAACAAGGGTTTGAAGTTTAATATTCAATTGTAGGTTATTCCAAGCCTTCGGTGCTGAAAACCTAAATGCTTTCTTGCCCAGTTCAGTTCTTACTAGGGATGTCCGATAATGGCTTTTTGCCGATATCCGATATTCCGATATTGTCCAACTCTTTAATTACCGATACCGATATCAACCGATATATACAGTCCTGGAATTAACACATTATTATGCCTAATTTGGACAACCAGGTATGGTGAAGATAAGGTACTTTAAAAAAAAAATAAATAAAATAAAATAAGATAAATAAATTAAAAACATTTTCTTGAATAAAAAATAAAGTAAAACAATATAAAAACAGTTACATAGAAACTAGTAATTAATGAAAATGAGTAAAATTAACTGTTAAAGGTTAGTACTTCTAGTGGACCAGCAGCATGCACAATCATGTGTGCTTACGGACTGTATCCCTTGCAGACTGTATTGATACATATTGATATATAATATAGGAACCAGAATATTAATAACAGAAAGAAACAACCCTTTTGTGTGAATGAGTGTAAATGGGTGAGGGAGGTTGTTGGGGTTGGTGCACTAATTGTAAGTGTATCTTGTGTTTTTTATGTTAATTTAATTAAAAAAGAATTTTTTTTTTTTTTTTTTTTTAACAATAATAATAAAAAAAAACCATACCAATAATTTCCGATATTACATTTTAACGCATTTATCGGCCATCTCTAGTTCTTACTTTGGGGACGACAAATTGCAGAACATTCATTGAACGAAGATTTTGACTTCCTTGTTTCTTTGTTAAAAGACAAGACAGATACGATGGAGTGATACCCAGAATGGTTTTGTAGATGAAAACATACCAATGACATCATCATAACATCATGAAGCATCATCTCACAATATGTTTATAATCTCCTCATAGCAACGTGCGGCCAGCGATTAGACAACACCCTCACCCAGCCTGCCTTCCGCATGTTTGGGGGCAAAGAGAGCGACATCACGGAGCAGCCCTGGCAGGCCGCCATTAATGTGTACCAGCCTCGCCTGCGCCAGCACTTCCACAGGTGCGGTGGGGTTCTAATCGATTCTTGCTGGGTCCTGTCGGCTGCACACTGCTTCGAAGCCTCGTAAGAATCATCTCAGATGCATATTCAAACATGGCGACCAAACAGCACACATTAAAGTCACCTGCTTTGTGTTGTCTTTCAGGGATAAACCCTCAAAGTTAGAGGTGATTCTGGGCAGAACGTTCCGCAAACAGAATTCCAGTAGTGAGCAGATTTTTAAGGTTGAAAAGTACTGGATCCATGAGAAATTTGACAATGAGACGTTTGATAACGACATAGGTGAGTGCCTTTTGCCTTATTGTAGGAAAGTTGACCTTCTTTACTCGGACCTCTTTCCTTTTTATGCATGTTTGTCATCAGTTTGGCGTCCATGCATGACTGAATTGTAAACAAAATATATGTTATTCACCATTTAGGATTACCTTACATGCATGTGTGCTAGATTCATTGGTTTGGTAGTTTAGAGATAATTTAGGGCCCAAAGTTGTGTACCTTTTGAAACAGAAAATACATGTTTGATGTTGAATGTTGAAAAATAAGTGTATTTAAAACACAAATAAGTGCACACAATTTTTTTCTTGTTGAATATAATTAGGATTCACTCTGGCAATTATTTTTCAATTTATTTCATGTATGCCCCTCTCAGTTGATGGCATTCAACATTCAGGAAAAATTGGAACCCCCCAAAAAAACCTACTTTAACTGAAACAGATAACAGATACTCAAATATTGAATCAAATAGAAGTGAAAATGTTAAATAAATAATTTATTCAAAATAATTACCAGAGTAAATCATAATTATCTTCAACCCGAAAACAAAATGTGTTCACAGTTTTATTTTCAATACACTGATGTATTTTTCAAAATTCGAAATCAAAACTTTTTTTTTTTCAGTTTCAAAGTTTATTTTTTCAAGTACAAAACTTTTGCCTCTAAATTAAGACCCCTAAAGGAGATTTTAATATACAGTAATTGCATCATTAACACATTTAACAGAACAAATAAGTACTGCTGTACACACACTCAAACAATAGCATAATAACTGTATTTTAAAACATTGTCTATGATGATTCAACCTTATTGTATTTTAATAAAACAATCGTCATTTTGTTAACACGGCAATGCCATCACATCTACGGTAGGCAGGGGATTCATATGGCAACATTCGGTTTACCTGACACATGAAACGTCATGAATTGGGCCAGGGGTGCACTATCTACTATCTAGCTATCCCCACATCTGCAGTCCCCTCCAAAGTTTCTCATTGTCATCCCATTGGATTGAGTTTTTTCTTGCCCTGATGTGGGATCTGAGCCGATGTCGTTGTGACTTGTGCAGCCCTTTGAGACACTCGTGATTTAGGGCTATATAAGTAAACTTTGATTGATTGATTAATTGAAAATATGTTTTGTGGCAATTCCAACTTTGACCACACTGCCAGTTGCTATGTAGAGTGCCGCTTTGCAACATTTTCCACAGACTGCATTGCAGAATGATTAATCCCACTTTATCTCACACGAGACCCACCCAGGAATGGGGCCATATGAATCCCTTCCCTTCTGTACACATGGTGGTCTCTTAGTAAAGGAAAATACAGCCATCTAGTGGCAGTACCTGGTATTTTCTTTACTCTTGAAAAAAATGGGATTTTATTTGCGGTAAGGCATTTATTTCTTCAACTGGCAACTAATTGAGACATATCATTGGTAAGAGCACAGACCATTTTTTAAGGAAATACAATAATACACATTGAAACATGCCACCCTGCTCTAAACAGAGTTTTGGCAAAATTAATAAAACAATGGAGCACCAACCTGACTTTGTTCCCTACGATCCTCCCTAGCTCTGTTAAAGCTGAAGTCAGACATTGGCTTCTGTGCCATACACTCTGCAGAGGTTCGTCCTGCGTGTCTCCCCGAGGCCGGCCTGGTGCTTCCGGACTGGACCGAGTGTGAGATCTCAGGCTACGGAAAAGACACAGAGTGTACGCCAAACACCTCTCCCTGAATGCTGTCACTCGACTTAAACAGCGTAGTTCTCCCATTTAAAGGGGATGATAATGATCATTCACTTGAACTTTCTTATCCACAGTTGCTGCTCATTACTCTGAGCGTGTCAAGAGAGGTTTTGTTCGCCTGTGGCCCAGAGAACGTTGCATCCCTGATGTGCTGTCCGGACGTCCGGTGACCGCCAACATGCTTTGTGCGGGCGACACCCGAGGCTTAGATGATGCCTGCAAGGTGAGAGTATGTTTATGTTGTAGTTCGCAGCACAGGGCATCATACTCAGAGCATTATGTCAACGTAACGTGGTGTAGTACCACTGCAACCACAATAATAAACACAATAAGCAAGTTGAAATACAATATATTTTAATTGCAGTTAGTTAGGTTAGCATTAAGCAAAACCTACTTACTGTATTCACCCCGAATACCAGACAGTATTTTTTTCCCCTTAAACCAGGGGTCTCAAACGTACGGCCCGAGGGCCGGATCAGGCCCGCGAACAGGTTTTATCCGGCCCGCGGGATGAGAAACAGCTGTTCTAAATGTGTCCACTGAATGTCGCAATAGCAATTCTTTGTATCGTTGTAGAGGATGCTTCATATGTACAAAATAAACCACAAGATGTTAGTACATCAGTCGAGAAAAATGATCAAACTACATAAATAACATACTGTAATTTGATTTTGATATCATTTCTTCATCTTGATAGATTGAAAATTAACACCAACGAGTTGACTGATGAACATTATCCCGTAATTTGATCAGAAAATATAAATAACGACAAATAAAAATATAATACTATTAATCGCAACATGTAAGTGTAAAAAAAAACAACAACATTATGATTTGTACAATTTCAGAATGTGCTTGTTCTATTTTTAAACAAAAAAAGACAGGTCTCAGACTTGGACTTAGACTTAGACTTAGACAAACATTAATGATCCACAAGAGAAATTGTTCCACACAGTAGCTCAGTTACAAACGATGGAAAGGATAAGGACGGAAAGGATCGTGCACACAAGGTCACAAAAAGAGGGCGAAAACAAAAGGTATAAAGTAGACCAAAAATGTACCATCGTAGCAAAATAAAATTTAACATATATGTAATATTTACATATTATATATACAGTATATAATATATAATATATACTGATATACTATATGATTATATTATATCATCCATCCATCCAGCCATTTTCTACCACTCGTCCAATTCGGGGTCGCGCGGGGTGCTGGAGCCTATCTCAGCTGCATTCGGGCGGAAGGCGGGGAACAGCCTGGACAAATCGCCCCCTCATCGCATATTATATCAAATATATAATATATACAATATATAACAAATCCCAATTACCATGTACAATATTACAGTATATGTAACAGCTGCAGCAAAAAAAGGGCAGTATAAAATAAAGAGTAGATCCAGCAGAAAATACACATTATAAATTATAAATTATAAATAATACATTATAAACCTCCTTATATTGGCGGATTAATACTGTAGTGTATGCACAGACCAGCCGGTGGCACTAGATGCCTTCTCCCCAAGCAAGTTTGAGCTTTTTTGCTGTCACTCACACATAGACCTGCTGGGAAAAAAAAAGATCTGCTGTTAGCAAGTTAGCAAACAACAGAGGATGAGCTTTGATGCTAATTTTTAGATAATGCTGATCAATACAGCAGTCATCAAACAAATGTCCAGCAGCTAAAACATATACAATTACAATATACCAGTTGGTATTGCTTCCAAAAGTGGATATTTAAGAAAGATTAAATATCTGACCTCAAAGTAAAACAAAAAAAAACCCTAAATGGGTTATACTTGTATAGCGCTTTTCTACCTTCAAGGTACTCAAAGCGTTTTGACACCATTTCCACATTCACCCATTCACACACACATTCACACATTGATGGCGGGAGCTGCCATGCAAGGACCTAACCACGACCCATCAGGAGCAAAGGTGAAGTGTCTTGCCAAAGGACACAAAGGACGTGACGAGGATGGTGGAAGCTGGGGATCGAACCAGGAACCCTCAGGTTGCTGAGACGGCCGCTCTCCCAACTGAGCCACGTTGTCCTCAAACAAAAAAAAAAAAAAAAAACTACCGGTAATCAAATAATGTTATGTTGGCATATTATATTACTTAATTTAGGTATTATATTACAAATGTTAGTATTAATATTACTTAAGATAAGCAGATTGGTCCAATGTTAAAAAGGATTGTTGGTAAAAGAAAATAAAAAAAATATTTAAAGCGCTTTTGACCTTGATTTCAGATATTTATCTTATAGCTCCACTTTTTGCAGGGTTGTGAGCACAGGTAGGACCAAACATATACGGTATAAGGAAGAGCTTATCTATTCTTTTTGTAGTTACAGTCCACTTGCATTGGGTCTTATTAGGGCGACGATCCCACAGATAGAGCTGCGGTAAATCAAGCTGCATACAGTCGTGGTCAAAAGTTTACATACACTTGTAAAGAACATAATGTCATGGCTGTCTTGAGTTTCCAATAATTTCTACAACTCTTATTTTTTTGTGATAGAGTGATTGGAGCACATACTTGTGGACACAAAAAACATTCATGAAGTTTGGTTCTTTTATGAATTTATTATGGGTCTACTGAAAATGTGACCAAATCTACTGGGTCAAAAGTATACATACAGTAATGTTAATTTGTGGTTACATGTCCCTTGGCAAGTTTCACTGCAATAAGGCGCTTTTGGTAGCCATCCACAAGCTTCTGGTTGAATTTTTGACCATTCCTCCTGAAAAAATTGGTGCAGTTCAGCTAAATTTGTTGGTTTTCTGACATGGACTTGTTTCTTCAGCATTGTCCACACGTTTAAGTCAGGACTTTGGGAAGGCCATTCTAAAACCTTAATTCTAGCCTGATTTAGCTATTCCTTTACCACTTTTGACATGTGTTTGGGGTCATTGTCCTGTTGGAACACCCAACTGTGCCCAAGACCCAACCTCCGGGCTGATGATTTTAGGTTGTCCTGAAGAATTTGGAGGTAATCCTCATTTTTCATTGTCCCATTTACTCTCTGTAAAGCACCAGTTCCATTGGCAGAAAAACAGGCCCAGAGCATAATACTACCACCACCATGCTTGACGGTAGGAATGATGTTCCTGGGATTAAAGGCCTCACCTTTTCTCCTCCAAACATATTGCTGGGTATTGTGGCCAAACTGCTAAATTTTTGTTTCATCTGACCACATTACTTTCCTCCAGAAGGTCTATTCTTTGTCCATGTGATGTCTGATGAAACAAACATTCATAAAAGAACCAAACTTCATGAATGTTTTTTGTGACCAACAAGTATGTGCTCCAATCACTCTATCACAAAAAATAAGAGTTGTAGAAATGATTGGAAACTCAAGACAGCCATGACATTATGTTCTTTACAAGTGTATGTAAACTTTGAATCGTGACTGTATGTCGTAGTCGGAAACCTCTCTTTAACGTACATTACGGCCACCTAGAAAATTGTAGCGGAGTTTGAATTTAACACTACAGATGAACATACAGTATATAGGTACTTGTTGGGCCTGGGTGAGGGTGTACTAAGTGTTGTATTAGCCCAGGGGTGTCAAACGTACGGCCCGCAGGCCGGATCAGGCCCGTGCATAGGTTTTATCCGGCAGAATGAGTTTGCTAAGTATAAAAATGAGCCGAAATTTTTGAATGAAAGAAATCGCTGTTCTAAATGTGTCCACTAGATGTCGCAATAGCAATTCTTTGTATCTTTGTAGATTATGCTACATTTGTAAAACAAATAAATCATGTGATATTAGTGTACCAGTTGAGGAAAATGAACAAACTACATAGATAATATCCTGTAATTTGATTTTGATATAATTTTTTTATCTTGATAGATTGAAAATCACCACCAATGAGTTGACTGATTAAAGTTAAAGTACCAATGATTGTCACACACACACTAGGTGTGGTGAAATTATTCTCTGCATTTCACCCATCACCCTGATCACCCCCTGTGAGGTGAAGGGAGCAGTAAGCAGCAGCGGTGGCTGCGCCCGGGAATAATTTTTGGTGATTTAACCCCCAATTCCAACCCTTGATGCTTAGTGTAAAGCAGGGAGGTAATTTTTATAGTCTTTGGTATGACTCGGCCGGGGTTTGAACTCACGACCTACCGATCTCAGGGCGGACACTCTATGAACATTATCACATAATTTATTCAGAAAGTATACATAACGACAAATGCAGATAGAACACTATTAACCGCAACATGTAAGTGTAAAAAAACCCAACAACTTTAGACTTAGACTTAGACAAACTTTAATGATCCACAAGGGAAATTGTTCAACACAGTAGCTCAATTACAATGATGGAAAGTGTAAGGATGGAAAGGACAATGCAGGTATAAAGAGACTAACATAGCGATAAAAAATCCAACATATATACGAATATATACATAATATGTGTCAGGCTTGGACGGAGGAAGGGACTCAGATGCAGAGAGGTGATTCCAAATAAAGCTTTTATTTTGAAATACTCTTTAAGCCTCCAGAGCCGAATAAATTCAATTACTAAGAAATACAAAAATACTATTGACAAAATGTTCCAAAAGGGAAAAACCGAAAATCACTCCAAAAAAGGAGGAATACAAAAATAAGGACGATATAATTAGCACCGTATCTGTTATCAAAAAACTTTAACAAAAAACGCTCCAAACAGGAGGAAGAAAATAAAGACTATAAAACTTAACTACTCTAATCAATGTAAACAAAAAATTACTCAACAAACTTTGAGGAAAAAATCTTTAAGGAAAAATAATAACTCACCACTGCGGTAGAAAAAGGTAGGATAACAAAAGTCGCTCTGAGGGAGGAAAAAGTTAAATCAAAATTACAGCGTGGGATATTCTGGGAGCAAGGACGTAGACGTGAGACAAGGCAAGGCATGGACATGAACAGGGACATGGAACGCAAGACAGGCACGAAAGTTCGAGACAATCTGGCACAGAACAAGGGGAGGCTTGGGCTTATAAAGAACATGAGGGTAATGGGAAACAGGTGGAAACAATCAAGGGTCAGGAATGACGTCAGACTGGTGACACAAGAGGAAGGACCCGTGATCTGAAACAAGAGGAGTTGCTTTTCAAAATAAAACATGTAAATCACAAGACAGAAAAAACCAAGACAAGACTTCCCTCACCGCGGTGTGACAATATGTGTACAGAATAACATATATACAGATATATTATATTATGTCTATAACATATACACAATATATACCAATGACCATGTACAATATTACAGTATATACAGTATATGTGACAGCAGCAGCATAAAATAGAGAGTAGATCCAGCAGGAAATAGAAAATAGACATTATAAACATTGTAATGTTTGATTTGTAAATTTTTGGAATGTGCTTGTTTTAATTTTAAACAAAGAAAACAATCTGAAGTGGTCTTTATTTTTACGTTATTGTGCCGTGATTTTACCACAGTAGATTTTTCTCCACGTGGCCCCCGATCTAAA
This sequence comes from Nerophis lumbriciformis, assembly GCF_033978685.3. NCBI lineage: Eukaryota > Metazoa > Chordata > Actinopteri > Syngnathiformes > Syngnathidae > Nerophis > Nerophis lumbriciformis. The sequence goes on from NC_084580.2 coordinate 4,036,736, forward strand.
ATGACTTTGATACCCTTGTATTAGCCCTTTCAATGAAAATAGTGTATTACTTTGCGCAGGAGTACCTAAAGTTGTTAATGTTCAAATGATGCTGTGCTCATTCATAACGACTTCTTGGTAAGCCTCTCCCTTTACCACACCCCTCCAGGGAGACTCCGGCGGTCCACTCGTCTGTCGCAACAACAACAAGATGACTCTCATGGGTGTCATCAGCTGGGGTGACGGCTGCGGCCAGAGAGATAAGCCTGGCGTCTACACACGTGTCACCCGTTACATCGACTGGATACGAAACAAGATCAAGGCCAACCCCATCTGAGAAACGAATGTGCAGTTTATGATCCAAATCAAACTGGTGTAGGTTTAAAACCGGCAAAACCCACTTTTTCAGAGGGTTAACGGGACCAAGAAAGTCATGAGATTTACCACTCAGAAGCTTCTTCACTTCCGGTGTGAATGGACAGAATATTTCCTCTTTCCTGTTCATCGCCAATGTTTTGTCTTTTCACGCGGAGACGTGTTTAGTTGTCGCCCTCCAGTGCTGGCCATCACCCCTATGGGGGATTCTGAGGTTACAGAGGTGGACAGCAGTTACAGTACAGACTTATGCCTCGAAAATACTTCAAAACTAATCTGCTGGTTCAGATTTTGACTGTTTTCAGTTAAGGAAAGATACCTTTGTCCTCTCTTTTTGGAACATAACACTCCCCCAGACCCCTGGGTTGAACCCAGCAAGTACATCAGGCGTCATGTATTGTCTGTAAATTGCCTTTAATATTTTTACTTACCTGCTTTTTTATTTTATTTTTTAGCTGCACAGTTTATCTCTTAACTATAAATCGTTTGTATTTCCCAGGGAACATGGTTTTACAACATTTTGTACTAACTTAATATTTATGTGTATTTCATAGAGACGTACTTGTATTGTAAATAGTTTATTGTCATATAATCTTATCTGGTAAAATACAATAAATATTATTTGGAGTTAAACTTTGTCTTTTCTTTTATTTATATACTATATTTTTCAGACCATAGGGCACACGGGATTTTAAGCCGCTTTCCTACCGCCTCTTCTGGATGCGCCGTTTTGTAGGCAGTCATATTTACGTGCACACTTCAACAGCATCCTCTCCCCGTCATCTTTGTTGTTCCAGTTGTTTTTAGAGCTTCCCTAGTGAGTGATATAAGTGAACTGTATGCTACTTTGTATTAGGAATGGCAACAGCGGAGGATGAATACCCCACAACAACATGAAAGAGAGAACAAAAAGCAGCTTATTGACTACGGTGCAGACTACAATGGCGGACGCGTGCAAATTTTCAGGACTTATGCAGATCCCCAATACACATCAGCAGGGACTAAGAGGTAACAAAAGTTGGTTATGTGTAGTATTGCAAAACAAAACGCCAGATAATATCAATCAATCAATCAATCAATGTTTATTTATATAGCCCTAAATAACAAGTGTCTCAAAGGGCTGCACGAGCCACGACATCCGCGGTTCAGCGCCCACATAAGGGCAAGGAAAAACTCACAACCCGGTGGGACGTCGATGAGATTGACTATGAGAAACCTTGGCGCCCCGGCACACACCGCCTCGCTGCAGGGCTGCAGGCCACGCCTCCTCACAATCGCTTTCCCCACAACCCGGAAAAAAGAAAAGTATGGGAAGTGAAGGTTTTTCCGTCAACAGTGGGGAGCCACCGATTCAGGGGTCTTGTGCCAGGTAACAACACAACACAGCATCTGCCTTTTGTTTAGGGCAGAACACACAAAAGCTAATACAAATGATAGCAGAATAAATCAATACATTTAAGAGATGGTTTGACAAAAACAGACTATTTTTGAATCTCAGTAAAACTAAAATAATGCAATTCTGTAAGAGCAGAAGATCATTCCAAGTCGATCAAAGTTTGCATCCCAATGGGGTCAATGTGAAACCCTGGAAGGGACGGACCGCAGATGTGGGGACCCCCAGCTAATAATGTGAGAGTCCAGTCCATAGTGGGGCCAGCAGCGGATGCTCTTGCATGTAGACAGGTCGGGTCGCAGAGACTAAACGCTCGTCATTAAACACTACAAGAATGTATACAGCTGATTGCATCAAATACGACCGTAAATTTATATTTCAACAAAATAAAAGCACGTTTTATTGTAATTTATGAACTGGAAGCCCAAAATGTATATTTAAACATATTATTATGGTTTATTTTGTCAGGCGGTCAAAACGACCACAATAATAATAATAATGAATTAGCTTTATATAGCGCTTTTCTAGACACTCAAAGCGCTTCACAGAGAAGTGAGAAGCTATCATTCATTCACACCTGGTGGTGGTAAGCGTGGCTGCCAGTTTGCGCCTACGCCCCCCCGCCCCCCCCTATCATTAATTCACCAGTGTGAGCGGCACTGAGGGCAAGGGTGAAGTGTAGGGATGTCCGATAATGGCTTTTTTGCCGATATCCGATATTGTCCAACTCTTAATTATCTATGGATCGATGGATATCAACCGACACCGATATATATAGTCGTGGAATTAACACATTATTATGCCTAATTTTGTGCATTAAACAATGTAACAAGGTTTTCCAAAATAAATCAACTCAAGTTATGGAAAAAAGTCCCAACATGGCACTGCCATATTTATTATTGAAGTCACAAAGTGCATTCTTTTTTTTTAACATGCCTCAAAACAGCAGCTTGGAATTTGGGACATGCTCTCCCTGAGACCCACTACAACTATGGGAAGTACTATACTTTGACTTTCACAAAGTGCATTATTTTTATTTATTTTTTAAACATCCCTCAAAACAACAGCAACAAAAACAATGAAGGCACACAGCTTCAGCCCAGAGTATACTAGAGTCATAAAATAAACAATAACATAGTCCTCCTTTAGTGCAAGACTGCCTGGCATACTGTATAACAGGAAATTATAAACTGGGCTCAATCTACCCTGATCTAACGTATTTTTATGAGTAACACAAATGTGCTGCAAGCTAGTGGTGAGTGCTTGAAGTGGCCTACCAGTCAGCCAGAGCTTCTGAAATGATGCATTGAGACAGGGGTGGTTTTTGTTGTATTTTTGTTTTTTCTCGGCAGAGTCTTTAAGCGACAACTGTGGGATACTACCTTTATTCACTGTTTGCTTTTCATCCATCTTCCGCTTGTATTCATTGTGTATCTCCTTATGATTTTTGAAGAGGTGGGAGATCAAATTGCTTGTATTAAAAGAAGATGTCTTGGTTCCTCCTCGCATAACCAACTTTTTGCAGTCATTGCAAATTGCCAAATTGTTGTTGTTATGCTCCGCTCGCGGCGGTTTGATGAGGTCATCAAGCGTCGCCAGTAAACTTCTCATGCTGCAGTCGTGCTGCAATTCCTGTGTTGTGTGTGGAGAGGGGATGGGGGAGGGACTGCTGACTGGGAGACGCAACTGCGCTGTATTTCTCCCTACGTCCGTGTACCGCTCCGTACAGCAGCGTTTTAAAAAGTCATAAATTTCACTTTTTGAAACAGATACCGATAATTTATGATATTACATTTTAAAGCATTTATCGGCCAATAATATCGGCAGTCCGATATTATCGGACATCTCTAGTGAAGTGTCCTGCCAAAGGACACAACGGCAGTGATTTGGATGGTAAGAGGCGGGGAGCAAACCTGCAACCCTCAGGTTTCTGGCACAGCCGCTCTACCCACTACGCCTCAATGCACATTATCGGTAGCAATCATGGCACCTCACGTTTAGATGGCCATGTATGCATAACTCTGGTATTGCTTATGTGTGACAGCCATCTGCTGGTCACACATGAAGTGAAGTGAAGTGAATTATATTTATATAGCGCTTTTCTCTAGTGACTCAAAGCGCTTTACATAGTGAAACCCAATATCTAAGTTACATTTAAACCAGTGTGGAGCAGGTGGGTAAAGTGTCTTGCCCAAGGACACAACGGTAGTGACTAGAATGGCGGAAGCGGGAGTCGAACCTCAAGTTGCTGGCACGGCCACTCTACCAACCGAGCTATGCCCCCACATATTACACCGCATACCGAATAAAATTGCTTCGAGGTCGGTACGCACAACCAGAATGAATACGTATATTAGGCGTACCAGGTTATAAGGCGCACTGTCAATTTTCTGGAAAATGAAAGGAAATGAAAATGCACCTTATAGTCCGAAAAATACAATATGTATTTTTATAAAATATACACCATTGAATCTGGGTTTTTTTCAATCAAAGCTTTAATTCATGTTTAAAACAATCTGCACTAGTTACACGGAGGCTGCAGATAGAGGGCTTGCGTTAGAGGAAATGCAAATAAGACCAGCCCATCATGCTTCTGTGTGTTCTTAATCCTTAAACCATTTGCAGCCTGGACACCAAACAAGGACACCGAACTCCTCATCACTTAAGCAGTGAGATCCAAATTGAACCCAAATCATGAAAATGGTAACGTATTATTTTGTTCTGATTAGTGGATTTACACCATTATAGCCAAAATGAGCAGTCGCCGCCAATGTCTTTTTGAACCGAATGGAATACTCACCTGATTCAATATTGCTTAATTCAGTCGCCGCAAAACTTCTTTTTCAACTTTGCTTGTCAATTTACAAAATTGCTTAAAAATAAATTCAATCAGAATTGTGCTGTCACATGTAACAAAAAGGGTGCCGTGCAATAATTACCCTAACTAATGTTAGTCTAATGTTTTAATAACTACAATATTCAGGGCTAAAATTGCTAAATAATGCTTTAATATTATAAACACTGTACACTGCAGTAGTCATTATAAAGCACACTTTGTGTTGTATGCAAAGAGACGCATTTGAATGCAGCAGATTTCACTTCATGGTTGTGAGACTTTATTTCCTTTTCCTCCCATCATAGTGGGAACATTTGTGTCATTGTGTGCAGTGCCAGCTCATTGTGGCCCCATTTTGGTCTTTAATATTACAAGGGTTTAATTTAATAAGTTGCTAATCAAATTGAACCCCCCAATGCTTCAAATGTCACCAACTATTGAAAATATAAACAATGCAGCTCTAAATTGACTTGAATGTGTTCTGACCTTTTTTGCTTGCGTGGAAGTATAGGCCCTGGTTGTGTTTCCTTTGAAAACATGAACAACACATTTAGAAAAAGAGAGATTTTAGGAACAAAAAAACTTTCTTTCTGGTCTTAAGTTATGTCATCACTTATAGTAGACACAAAGAGAATGATTATTACTGAAACCTTAACACACAAAAAAAGGAATTCTAATTGTATGTACACCTGTTTTCACCATTTTTATCACCAGTGTGCGTGATGTGTGTACAAAAAGAATGTGCACACACAAGAGATATGTCACCTTCTCCAGCCTTCTATAATCATTTACTCAACCTCAGGAGTGGTGTGGGAATACTGATACTGAACTTTTAATACACTTCCTGATTTTTTCATTTTTCCATTTTGCCACTCTGATGAGTGCTAAATACTAACGCTATGATGCAATCTAATAAAAAATATATTTAGACTAGAATGCATGACATTTAATACCTGATCACTCATATGTAGCCCATTAAGTACCAAAAAAAGAGTATGTACTGTAGACTAGTATGTCTCGATCTCAAACTTTTTTCACCAAGTACCACCTCAGGAAAAACGTGTCTCACCAAGTACCATCATAATGGCCAACATTAAAATACAGGTGCATAGAAGGCCTATGTATTCATTAAAACAAAAGGCAGAGGTTTTATTTAACACGTATTTTCAATATTTTTGTCCACTTTAACATTACACGTGACACAATGCACGAACATCAACAATGATAGTCCCAGTGACGTGCGGTGAGGTTCATGGCTGGTGAGGCACTGACTTCATCACAGTCAGATTTACAAACATATGAACCCTAAAGAGTATCTTATTCACCATTTGATTGGCAGCAGTTAACGGGTTATGTTTAAAAGCTCATACCAGCATTCTTCCCTGCTTGGCACTCAGCATCAAGGGTTGGAATTGGGGATTAAATCACCAAAAATGATTCCCGGGCGTGGCGCCGCTGCTGCCCACTGCTCCCCTCACCTCCCAGGGGGTGATCAAGGGGATGGGTCAAATGCAGAGGACAAATTTCACACCTAGTGTGTGTGACAATCATTGGTACTTTAACTTAACTTTAACTTTACACATACAAACTGTAGCACACAAAAAAGCACATTTAATAAAAAAAAACGTTATTATGGTCTTACCTTTACTTATAAATGAAGTCCATGCGCCGCTCCTTCTGAACAAAACCATCGATAACTTGTTCATAGAAGTCTTCCTTATCTTTCTTCAGTTTTAAAAGTCTCTCTGTCTCGATGGAGATCTTCCTTTAATTATTAACTCCTGCTTCGATTAAAAGTCCAGTTTAGAAAACTGTTTTATTTTAGATATGTATTCCTCCATATTAAAAAATAAACGATCGCTAACTGTTGCTGCTTGTTGTCACTTATTCTGCAGCCGAGTAGTCGCAAAAATGATCCCTGGGATCACTAGCGCCCTCTACCACCATGAGGCGGGATTACTGCGAACCTCACACAGTGCGTCTTTTGCAGCCGTTTTATGATTGCTCAGCACAAGAAATACGTTACACACATACAGTTGTTGACAAAATACACTGTACATTATATACCTCAGCTAACTAAACTATGGAAATGTATAATATAATTCATATAGCAATACGGTCTCACGGCACAGCAGGCCAGCAGTTAGCCGAGTCATTGCGCAATCCATGGTGAGGCTCAACTGGCTGCTGACTCACCGCAAGACTCTTCTCAGTATTTGAACGGCAAATGTGAAAATTCAGCGATTTTGAATAAAAATAATCTAAAACTGGTGAAGTTAAATGGAAAAAAACTTTATAGTATAATCACTGGATACATATAACAATTTAATACATTTTTTTTCTTTTTACATTTTTTTTCTTTCCATGATGCCACGTGAGGCCCCGCCTCACCTGCCTCCCCTGACTGCACGTCACTGGATAGTCCATATACTGTACATATTTGCACCCTTATTTGGCGTACCACTAAATGGAGCCTGCTTACCACTACTGGTACCCGTACTACAGTTTGAGAATCACTGGTCTAGGATTTAAAAATAAATAATTAAAATGAGAAGGGTGTTCATCATATTGTTGAATTCTAATTAAAAAATAAAATAAAATGTGCAGTACATAAACAGACAAAACGGTTATATTAAATATCCATCCATCAATCTTCTTCCGCTTATCCAAGGTCGGGTCGCGGGGGCAGCAGCCCAAGCAAAGAAACCCAGACTTCCCTCTCCCCGGCCACTTCGTCCGGCTCCTACCGGATGATCCTGAGACGCTCTTAGGCCAGCTGGGAGACATAGTCCTTCCAATGTGTTCTGGGTCTTCCCCGTAGCCTCCCACCGGTGGGACCTGCCCTAAACACCTCCCCAGGAAAATGATGGAGGGGATCCTGATTAAATGCCTGAACCACCTCATCTGGCTCCTCTCGATGTGGAGGAGCAGCGGCTTTACTCTGAGCTCCTCTCGAATGACAGAACTTCTCACCCTATTTTTAAGGGAGAGCCCCGCCACCCGATGGGGGAAACTCAATTCGGCCGCTTGTACCCGTGATCTTGTCCTTTCGATCATAACCCAAAGCTCATGACCATAAGTGAGGCAAGGAACATTGATCGACCAGTAAATCGAGAACTTTGCCTCCCGGCTCAGCTCTTTTTTTACGACCTGTTGATCTCACGATCCACTCTTCCCTCACTCACATGAACAAACCTCTGAGGTACTTTAACTCCTCCACTTGGGGCAAGATCTCCTCCCCAACCCGGATATGTCCCCCACCCTTTTCCGGGCGAGAACCATGGACTCGGACTTATAGGTGCTGATTCTCATTCCAGTTGCTTTACACATTTAGCTGAAAACCGAGCCGGTGAGAGCTGAATATCCTGGTCAAATGAGGCCAGCAGGCAGGGGCGCCGCTAGGGATTTTGGGCCCCATGAAAAGAATCTTTACAGGGCCCCCAACACAGTGTCATTATTTTTTCTGTATTATAATTTCATCATCATTAGGGGCCTCTCTGGGCCCCCCTCCATCATGGGCCCCTAGAATCCATCTCCTTTACCCTCCCTTTTCGGCGCCCCTGCCAGCAGGACCACATCATCTGCATAAAGCAGAGACCAAATCCTGCAGCCACAATACCCCAACTGCGCCTAAAAATTCTGTCCATAAAAATTAAGAACAGAACCGGTGACAAAGGGCAGCTCTGGCCGAGTCCAACCCTCACTGCGGTTCAAGCTCCGACACCGATCATACGGGGAACGGACCGCCACAATCAGAAAGTCAGATACCCCATACTCTCTGAGCACTCCCAATAGGACCTTCCGAGGGACACGGTCGAATGCCTTCTCCAAGTCCACAAACATGCTTCCATACCCATGCTCTCTCGAGGATTCTGCTGAGAGTATAGAGCTGCTCCACAATTCCACGACTAGGACAAAAACCACACTGATCCTCCTGAATCCGAGGTTCCACTATCCGGCGTAGCCTCCCCTTCAGTACACCTGAATAGACCTTACCAGGGAGGCTGAGGAGTGTGATCCCACGATCGTTGTAACACACCCTCTGGTTCTCCTTCTTCTGCCAATCCAGAGGTACCGCCCCCGATGCCCACGCAATGTTGCAGAGTCTTGTTAACCAAGACAGCCTCACAGCATCCATAGTCTTAAGGAACTCTGGGCGAATATCACCCTGCAACCGAGGGGCTTTTATACTACCTCGGCAACTCACTCACAGGAAGACATGTAGGTGGGATTGAGGAAGTCTTCGAAGTATTCCCTCCACCGATCTACAACATCCCGAGTCGAGGTCAGCCGCACATCATCCCCACCATTCACGGCGTTGACACTGCACTGCTTCCTCCTCCTCAGGCAGCGGATGGTGGTCCAGAATGGCTTTGAAGGAGTCCAGGAGTCGTTTTCCATGGCTTCCCCGAACTCCTCCCATGTCCAAGTTTTTAGCCTTCGCGACCGCTAAAGCCGCATACGGCTTGGCCTGTCGGTACCTGTCCGCTGCCTCTGGAGTCCCATGAGCCAAAAGGACCCGATAGGACTCATTCTTCAGCTTGACTGCATCCCTCATCGCTGGTGTCAGCGGGTTCTGAGATTACCGCCACGACAGGGACCTACCACCTTACAGCCACAGCTCCCATTAGTCGCCTCAACAATAGAGGCACGGAACATCTTCCACTTGGACTCAATGTCAAACGTCTCCCTCGTGACATGATCAAAGTTCTTACGGAGGTGGGAATTGAAACTCTCTCTGACGCAAGACTCTGCCAGGTGTTACCAGCGGACCCTCACAATGCGTTTGGGCCTGCGAGGTCTAACCGGCATCCTCCCCCACCATCGGAGCCAACTCACCACCAGGTGGTGATCGGTAACGACCTCCACCCCTCTCTTCACCCGAGTGTCCAAAACAGGAGAACGCAAATCCGATGACACGACCACAAAGTCGATCATCAAACTCGGGCGTACAGTGTCCTGGTGCCAAGTGCACATATGGACACCCTTATATTTGAACATGGTGTTCGTTATAGATAATCTGTGAAGAGCCTATTGGAGGGGGTACCCACTTTGCCTTTTCGGGACCGTGGGGACAACCCCGGCCATCAGGCGCTCGCCATCAAGCCCCACCTGCAGGCCTGGCTTCAGATGTTCTTGATTGCGTTTTTTCGTAGAGGTCTTTGAGCTGCTCTTTGTCTGGACCCTCACCTAGGACCTGTTTGTCTCAGAAGACCCTGCCAGGGGGCATAGACAACCTAGCTCCTAGGATCATTGGGACACTCAAACTCTTCCAGTACATAAACAGACAAAACGTTAAACGGCTATATTTAAATAATAAAATAATTGACTAAAGTCACACGAGTATAACCTATTTTGTTTCATTGAATGTAATTAAAAATGGATTTGACATAAGTATTATTATTACCTCTCTGATGATTGACTACACAATATCACATGGTTTGGCAGCCTTACAGAGTGAGATTTGTGATATTAATTTTGAATAAACAGCTGTATAAATGCTATTCCAATTGTGTGTGCTGTTGGTTACTTTGTAGGAAGAATAAGTGGTTGATGAAAAAAGCCCAAATGCTCAAAAAATATTCACATTATCACTTCTGTTTGCAAATATATTTTTGGATGTACAAACCCTGTTTCCATATGAGTTGGGGAATTGTGTTAGATGTAAATATAAACGGAATACAATGATTTGCAAATCATTTTCAACCCATATTCAGTTGAATATGCTACAAAGACAATATATTTGATGTTCAAACTAATAAAAACATTTTTTTTGCAAATAATCATTAACTTTAGAATTTGATGCCAGCAACACGTGACAAAGAAGTTGGGAAAGGTGGCAATAAATACTGATAAAGTTGAGGAATGCTCATCAAACACTTATTTGGAACATCCCACAGGTGTGCAGGCTAATTGGGAACAGGTGGGTGCCATGATTGGGTATAAAAACAGCTTCCCAATAAATGCTCAGTCTTTCACAAGAAAGGATGGGGCGAGGTACACTCCTTTGTCCACAACTGCGTGAGCAAATAGTCAAACAGTTTAAGAACACCGTTTCTCAAAGTGCAATTGCAAGAAATTTAGGGATTTCAACATCTACAGTCCATAATATCATCAAAAGGTTCAGAGAATCTGGAGAAATCTCTCCACGTAAGCGGCATGGCCAGAAACCAACATTGAATGACCGTGACCTTCGATCCCTCAGACGGCACTGTATCAAAAACCGACATCAATCTCTAAAGGATATCACCACATGGGCTCAGGAACACTTCAGAAAACCACTGTCACTAAATACAGTTTGTCGCTACATCTGTAAGTGCAAATTAAAGCTCTACTATGTAAAGTGAAAGCCATTTATCAACAACATCCAGAAACGCTGCCGGCTTCTCTGGGCCCGAGATCATCTAAGATGGACATATGCAAAGTGTAAAAGTGTTCTGTGGTCTGACGAGTCCACATTTCAAATTGTTTTTGGAAATATTCGACATCGTGTCATCCGGACCAAAGGGGAAGCGAACCATCCAGACTGTTATCGACGCAAAGTCATCTGGGGATGGCATGGCGTAGTGGGTAGAGCAACTGTGCCAGAAACCTGAGGGTTGCAGGTTCGCTCCCCGCCTCTTACCATCCAAAAAAAAAAAATCGCTGCCGTTGTGTCCTTGGGCGGGACACTTCACCCTTTGCCCCCGGTGCCACTCACACCGGTGAATTGAATGGTAGGTGGTGGTCGGAGGGGCCGTTGGCGCAAATTGCAGCCACGCTTCCGTCAGTCTACCCCAGGGCAGCTGTGGCTATGAAAGTAGCTTACCACCACCAGGTGTGAATGAATGATGGGTTCTACATGTAAAGCGACTTTGGGTACTTAGAAAAGCGCTATATAAATCCCAGTTATTATTATTATTATTATCTGTGAAAGCACCATTAACGCTGAAAGGTTAATGGTGGTTTTGGTTTTGGAACAACATATGCTGCCATCTAAGCGCCGTCTTTTTCATGGACGCCCCTGCTTATTTCAGCAAGACAATGCCAAGCCACATTCAGCAAGTGTTACAACAGCGTGGCTTCGTAAAAAAAAAGTGCGGGTACTTTCCTGGCCCGCCTGCAGTCCAGATCTGTCTCCCATCGAAAATATGTGGCGCATTATGAAGCGTAAAATATGACAGCGGAGACCCCGGACTGTTGAACGACTGAAGCTCTACATAAAACAAGAATGGGAAAGAATTCCACTTTCAAAGCTTCAACAATTAGTTTCCTCAGTTCCCAATCATTTATTGAGTGTGTTAAAAGAAAAGGTGATGTAACACAGTGGTGAACATGCCCTTTCCCAAATACTTTGGCATGTGTTGCAGCCATGAAATTCTAAGTTAATTATTATTTGCAGAAAAAAATTTTTTTTATGAGTTTAAACATCAAATATCTTGTCTTTGTAGTGCATTCAATTGAATATGGGTCGAAAAGGATTTACAAATCATTGTATTCCGTTTATATTTACATCTAACACAATTTCCCAACTCATATGGAAACGAGGTTTGTACATCCGTACTTTTATGCAGCATCGATTCTTTGTACCTAAACAAAGCGTCTGATAATGTTTGACTGCAAGTAAATGATCAGGCATGCGTTCAAGAGCATGCAGACAAACTGTTGATATGATTATCTATTCTACAGAACATACTGAAGTCTCTTTGTACTTTTCTTTATCAAACAGAGCTTCTTTGGCAAACTAAAGAACATGTAAGTTGAAAGACTTGAAACAAAACACAATGTAGTGTTCATGTATTTGTAGCTCTGAGCTCCTGTTTCTCCTTTCCCACAGCGGCCCTCCTCCGGCACCACCTCGAAGGACAGGTGAGGTCACTACCTCCCATCTAGAAAATGCACCGCTTTGTTTATTTACAGCACAACTAACCTGTGTGCATCTTTGTGTCTTTACCAGGCCAAAGTGATGCATTTGGGAGGAGACAACATACGTTTGTAAATAACAAAATAATAATGATTGTTGTGATTGAGTTGATGCTTGCTCTCCAACGGTAGCAGGTTAAGTTCACTTGTAGCGAGGTCAAGAAATAGTTTTTACAAACCACGTCGAGTAATAACTCAAATCAAAGCCACTGATGAGAGCTTTATTAATTTGTAATTATTTTGTCGATACAGCTTCATATAATGATACGATTACAAAAACATTTTCTAGCATATTATATAGATATATTATATATATACGTTGACACTTTAACATTTGACAGCTCCACGCCTTAAGGAAATTGGGAAAATGGCTATTTTACAGACTTTATACACAAATATAAATACATATTAGATATTAGTGTTAGTTTGCTGCAAGCTTTTAAAGGTTGTGTCTCAGGTAAAAGTTCATTAGATAAAGCAAGTATTATTGACTATATTAACATCTAGTCTTGCCTCAAAAGGGGACTTAATATGCAAAACCAACTTGTCTAAGCTATTGGTACCTGTTTTGGTGTATTTAGAATCTGCACAAATCCCCAAAACAATGGAGGCATGGCGGGGATATTAATAAAACAATCTTACCTTCATTCCTATTTATTTCAAATGAAAACTTGTGATGTTTTCATAAAGCAGTGGTTCTCAAACGTCTTTCTCCAAGTACCACCACAATGAGCAACAATAAAATACAGTAGCGAGTAGGCCTTAGTATTCATTAAAAACAAGGAAGCTGTTTTATTTAACAAATATATGTAATATGTTTGTCCACTGTATAAACAACAACACACAGTATAAACAAAATATAACAGTGCTTTAATCAAGTGATTCTTTGGCATACTACTAGATGGAGCTCGCCTACCACTAGTGGTACATGTACCACAGTTTTAGAATCCCCACAGTTAGAAATGCCATTGTAGTTTGACGCTGTAGTCAGTAAGTTCCTTCTGTTTTCTATCCTTCTGTTGAAAAATGTAATGGCTAATTACAAATTATGCCTATCACCTGTGTAATAGAAGGTTGTGGCTCGAACTCGAGAAGTTGGCCATCCTTCAAACTACAATGGCAGACTTGCGCAAAGTTCTTTGGCTAAAGCCCTACAATATATGGAGATATCTGTGATGTAACAATTGGGAAAACAAATGGGGCAAATTCCCAATGGTTAGTTAGGAGAACGTATGAAGGAATGAAATATTGTTTTACAAATATCTCCACCATGTCTCCCTGGTTTGACTTGAAATTGTCGAGACTTATGCAGATCACAAATACACAAAAACAGGCACTGACCTACCCATATCCACATAGGTTTTATTTGTCGAAAATATATTTTGCCCTGTCAGTTGGATTACACATCGACATACAGGCTAACGGGCATATATTTCCCCCGTTAGCTTATATGTTGATGTGTATGCTCCCATTGACCGGGCTAGCATGCTAAGCATTTGTTGCATGAACATACTAGTTTTGTTAGACAAGATCTTAGACTGTATTGGACAATATAGTTTACATACAAAATGTCAATTTCCATTTATTACAAGTAATAAGAAAACGTAAATGCCTGACTTACCTATCAAGGAGGAAATTAGCAAGTTTGCCGTCAGATAGATTTACTTATGTCTGACATGTTTAGTAACTTTACCAGTGGCAGTAGCTAGACGAGGATGGCGGTGCGTAACCGGCAACCTGGATGTGACACACTCACAGACTTTCTAATCGGTCAAACGGTGGAGGGCAGGGCATCGCAATTAGTGAATGTTGTAAGATTTCCGGGCTGTAAATCTAATTTTGAAATGAGCACATCCCGGCTGAACTACTGTTATCAGTTATAGAGGTATTCGAAAAAAACATGATTTATTAATGCCTTTTGACATATCAGGGCCATATAATGATGACTTAACATGCAATTTTCTTATGGCTCCTTTAAACATATGTGTCTTATTGCACCCAAAGAACAATATCAAAATTAAAATGCGCATTAAACACATGGGCTTTTCCTATTAGGATAGGATAGGACTTTATTGCACTCAAATAACAGTTTACAATTATTTTAAATATTAGATAAAGCCTGCCATTATCTAGAATTAGGTTAGAATTGAAAAGCTTTATTGACATTGTATTAAATGCTTCATGATTTATGGTTGCCAATTTTGACCCGTGCTTTAAGACAAATGCAATAATTATTTAACACTGAAAACACGGCTAAAATACACAGATAAGACAAGTAGCAGGTAAAACACACATTGTTAAAGATAAAACATAAATGAAAAAATGGGAATTTGTTACAAAATTCAGTCAATTCACTTGCATTATTTTACATTACATGGGCGGTTTGGACTGCTCTGATAATAACAAGCCAACCAGCTGTATGCGTGTCTCGTATCTACTGTACATGTGCACGGGGGAAGCTGTTAACTATATTACCTGCCCCGCTTTAAACTCCTTGTGCAGGTCTGAATGTTTGTTATTTAAATGTTTACCTAAATGTGAAGCAACGGTGGTAATTAGGGATGTCTTAATAAATGCTTATCGGTATCGGTTTCGTTATTATCAGTATCGGTTTTTAAAAGTAAAATGTATGACGATTTTAAACGCCGCTGTGTACACGGACGTGCATGCCATCCCAGTCACATAATATCTACCGGCTGTACTCAGTACGAATTGATGCAAGACATACTTGTTCAACAGCCATACAGGTCACACTGAGGGTGGCCGTATAAACAACTTTAACACTGTTACAAATATGCGCCACACTGTGAACCCACACCAAACAAGAATGACAAACACATTTCAGGAGAACAGCCGCACCGCAACACAACATAAACACAACAGAACAAATACCCAGAATCCCTTGTAATACTAACTCTTCCGGGACGCTACAATACAAACCCCCCGCTAACCCCTACCTCCCCACCTCAACCTCTCATAGTCTCTCTCAGGGAGAGCATGTCCCAAATTCCAAGCTGCTGTTTGGATAGATAGAACTTTATTGATTCCTTCAGGAGAGTTCTCTCAGGAAAATTAAAATTCCAGCAGCAGTGTACAGAATTGAGATCGAATTTAAAAAGTAAAAAGTAAATAATGGGGGTATAAACGGAAACAGAATAGAAAAATATTACAATAAGAATAAAAATAAAAAGCAACAATGAGAATAAAAATATAACAGTAAAATAAGAATATAACAAGAGAAACTAGGCAGTAGTGACCATGTTATGAAAAAGTATTGCACTGTTATTGTTTTGAGGCATGTTAAAAAAAAAAAGAATGCACTTTGTGACTTCAATAATAAATATGGTAGTGCCATGTTAGCATTTTTTTCCATAATTTGAGTTGATTTATTTTGGAAAACCTTGTTACATTGTTTAATACATCCAGTGGGGCATCACAACAAAATTAGGCATAATAATGTGTTAATTCCACGACTGTATATATCGGTATCGGTTGATATCGGTATCGGTAATTAAGAGTTGGACAATATCGGAATATCGGATATCGGTTAAAAAGCCATTATCAGACATATCTAGTGGTAATGCTGTATTGACACATTTGGCGAGGCATGTTTTAAAGCAGCACGGCGCTTCCGTTGTTTAAAGCGTCGTCTTTGACAGTTCTGAAGCCCAAACACCTTCATATTGCCTTCCACGCACCCCTTTTATTTACCAATGGAATTGCTGTTATTTTGTCAGTATTCCTTTAGACTATTATTATGATTGTATGCGCTCAGTGTGTGCGTTTTGACACACGAATGCGGCGCACGTCGGCTCAGCAACGTCCCCGCCGTACGGCAGCACATGTGGATGAAAAATAACTATTGGTGTTTTCCAAAGGCAGTAGAACTTTTTAATTCATTTGTACCACGGTACTTTATTAGTAGCGGTGTACTGTACAACGCTCTGGTCCCACCATTACACAACAAACCCGACAGCAATGGAGTTAACGGCTGAGATCGTTTTTTTTGTTTTTTTACATTCATAATGCTTCGGTTGATGAATAAACGAAGAACTACATGGAAAAGAAGCTGCCATCTATGACTGTTGTCTCTTGTGAACATTTTGAAGGTATGTTACGTTAATGTTTTCACATTTGCAATTGTTGTATATTTGTTGGTCGTGCGATGGGTGATGATGAGCCAAGAAGACGGCAACGAGGAATCGTCGAACAAAAAGCTTTATTTGTTTCAGCGAGCCTCAGACTGGAACTGCAGCTCCAGGAGAAAGAGTATGGGCCGGATCACTCTTCTGATGTCCTCTCAGACCACAGTGATTAAATACCACTTCCCGAACATTAAAGTTAAAGTACCACTCATAGTCACACACTCACTAGGTGCGGTGAAATAATTACTCTCTACGTTTGACCCATCCCCTTGTTCCACCCCCTGGGAGGTGAGGGGAGCAGTGAGCAGCAGCAGTGGCCGCGCTTGGGAATCATTTTGGTGATTAAAAAAAAAAAAAAACACTCTTTGTAACTCTAGCCTTGGAGCCGGCCTGTCAATCTTTCCCTGACATTATTATTTTGTTCAGTTTGAGTCGGTGACCTCTGACCCCTATCCTCTACTCCTACCTGTGGGGGCTTCCTACCAGCTAATGTTTTTATTATAATGTATGTTTTATTTTTTTATCACTCCTAAAATCTAACTCTGCATTCCTGTAGGATTCCAATTTCCTGGGGGCAAAAGCCACCACTCTCTGGAGAGCTTGTGATGGACATGTACACTTTTGACCTTAGTAGAATAATCCTCTAAAGAATTCTGTGACCAAATACAAAAAAATGCTAGCTCACAATCATATAAATACATCGTACATGGTATAATTCACCTCACAAGCTTTAACGTTTTAGTATTTAAGTATTATTTTGTATTTTAGCCTAACGTCAGCTAGCGTGGCTAGCTGGCTAACATTACAAACTAACGTTCCGAACTAACATGTAATATATTGTATAACTTATGCAGAAATTGTGCATTTTTCTCTGGCCCTACATGCAATGAGTCAATTGGGACACCACTACCTTTACGAGAAATGTAGGGAAAGGGGTAAAAAGTAGGGTGAGGGGGTTTTTTGAAATTGGGCCAGTAGATTGATGCATCAAAGGCATTGCATCGATGCATTATCCTTACAATGAAGTAAGAAACAATGAATTTAGTGCAGGGGTGTCAAACGTACGGCCCGAGGGCCGGATCAGGCCCGCGAACAGGTTTTATCCGTCCTGCGGGATGAGTTTGCTAAGTATAAAAATTAACCTGAAATTTTTGAATGAAAGAAACAGCTGTTCTAAATATGTCCCCTGGATGTCTCGCAATAGCAATTATTTGTATCTTTGTAGATGATGCTACATATGTACAAAAAAACCACATGATGTGAGCAAACTACATAAATAAAACACTGTAATTTGATTTTGATATAATTGTTTTTAGCTTGATAGATTGAAAATTAACACCAATGAGTTGACTGATGAACATTATCACATAATTTATTCAGACAATATAAATAACGACAAATAAATTATTAACCGCAACATGTAAGTGTAAAAAAAACAACATTATGATTTGTACAATTTCCGAACGTGTTTGTTCTATTTTTAAACAAAGAAAACAATCTGAAGTTGTCTTTATTTTCAAGTTATCGTGCCGTGAGTAGATTCTTCTCCATGTGGCCCCCGATCTAAAATGAGTTTGACACCCCTGATTCAGTGAGTCATTTTGCATGTGTTCAATAGCAGGAAGAGGAAGAGGAGGGAGACATGTATGAAGCCCCGCCTTGTGGGCGCCCACCTGTCAACGTCGCACAGAAACAAGTCGAAGAAAACGTTTATATGGGTAAGAGAAATATTACCCAAACTCACATTAAAATGATTTTTTGTGATCTGTTGATGTGTTTAATTTTGCAGAAAGAACAACCAGCTCTTCTATTCCTCAAAGAATGGCTGCACCACCACCGAGGCTCGGCACCAGACCTCAGGTTATTACAGCTCACTGTCCTGGCTGTCTGTTAGAAACCTAATTTGCCTTTCTTCTGACACCCAGAAGCCTCTGCAACATCCTAAAGAGTCTGGCGTTGATTCCAACACCAAGAAGCGTGAGTGAGTGTGCAGTTTGCGTGGAAGCATTTCATGTTGTGAACATGTTGCATCCTCTTTGTATGCTCATGTTGGTCAGCACCTGAGGTTGACAGAAACGAGAAGCCTGGCAGGAAAAAGATGACACCTCCTCCACCACCTGCAGCTCTCTTTCTTACATCTGACATGGAGGAAGGTGAAGTATTTTATTTAACGTTAACAAATAATAATATGTAAAATATATACAGTCCAGGCCAAACGTTTGGACACACCTTCTCATTTCAGTGTGTTTTCTTTATTTTCATGCCTATTTACATTGTAAATTGTCACTGAAGGCATCAAAACTATGACACCTGTGAAGTGAAAACCCTTTCAGGTGACTACCTCTTGAAGCTCATCGAGAGAATGCCAAGAGTGTGCAAAGCAGTAATCAGCGTAAAGGGTGGCTCTTTTGAAAAAACTAGAATATAAAACATGTTTTCAGTTATTTCAGCTTTCAGTACATATTTCAGTACATAACTCCACATGTGTTCATTCATAGTTTTGATGCCTTCAGTGACAATCTACAATGTAAACAGTCATGAAAATAAAGAAAACTTACTGAATGAGAAGGTGTGTCCAAACTTTTGGCCTGTACTGTACATCTTTTGTAAATATATAGTTAATGATAAATAAATCAATAAATATATAAAGGCATTTTCTGACTGATTAGAAAAAAGGTTCCATATATACCTTTTTCAACATAATGCAGACGCCCCCCAATAATACACTGGAAGCAAGCTGGCCAAAATCTAGCCTTGATTCTGGAATTTGAAAGGTTATTTGAGTAAGACTCTGTGTTTTGTGTGTCTGTAGCTTTAATGCTAATGAGCTGTGCCTATTCTAGCCCATCTGGCAGATTGTCTGGCTCCAAACAGCGCAATAAGGGCACTTTTTAAATATACAAACCCCAAAACCAGTGAAGTTGGCACATTGTGTAAATCGTAAATAAAAACAGTATCCAATGATATTTTATATATTTTTTTGCAAATACTAGCTCATTTGGAATTTGATGCCTGCAACATGTTTCAAAAAAGCTGGCACAAGTAGCAAAAAAGGCTGAGAAAGTTGAAGAATGCTCATCAAACTCTTATTTGGAACATCCCACAGGTGAACAGGCTAATTGGGAACAGGTGGGTGCCATGATTGGGTATAAAAGCAGCTTCCATGAAATGATCAGACATTCACAAACCAGGTTGGGGCGAGGGTCACCACTTTGTGAACAAATGCGTGACCAAATTATCGAACAATTTAAGAACAACATTTCTCAACGAGCTATTACAAGGAGTTTAGGGATTTCACCATCTGCGCTCCGTAATATCATCAAAAGGTTCAGAGAATCTGGAGAAATCACTGCACGTAAGCAGCAAACCTAAAAACCAACATTGAATGCCCGTGACCTTGGATCACTCAGGCGGTACTGCATCAAAAACCAATGTCAGTGTGTAAAGGATATCACCACATGGGCTCAGGGACACTTCAGAAAACCACTGTCAGTAACTGCAGTTTGTCACTACATCTGTAAGTGCAAGTTAAACTCTACTATGCAAAGCGAAAGTTATCAACAACACCCAGAAATGCAGCCGGCTTTGCTGGGCCCGAGCTCATCTTAGATGGACTGATGCTAAGTGTAAAAGTGTTCTGTGGTCTGACGAGTCCACATTTCAAATTGTTTTTGGAAACTGTGGGCATGGTGTCCTCCGTAACAAAGACAAAAAGAACCATCCGGATTGTTCTAGGCTCAAAGTTCAAAAGCCAGCATCTGCGATGGTATGGGGGTGTATTAGTGCCCAAGGCATGGGTAACGTACACATCTGTGAAGGCACCATTAATGCTGAAAGGTACATACAGGTTTGGAGCAACATATGTTGCCATCCAAGCAACGTTGCCATGGACGCCCCTGCTTATTTCAGCAAGACAATGCCAAGACACGTGTTACAACAGTGTGGCTTCATAGTAAAAGAGTGCGGGTACTAGACTGGCCTGCCTGTAGTCCAGACCTGTCTCCCATTGAAAATGTGTGGCGCATTATGAAGCGTAAAATACCACAACGGAGATCCCGGACTGTGAACAACTTAAGCTGTACATCAAGCAAGAATGGGAAATAATTCCACCTGAAAAGCTTCAAAAATTGGTCTCCTCAGTTCCCAAACGTTTACTGAAAGGCTATGTAACACAGTGGTAAAAATGCCCCTGTGCCAACTTCTTTGCAACGTGTTGCTGCCATTAAATTCTAAATTAATGATTATTTGCAAAAAAAAAATTACTTTTCTCAGTTCGAACATTAAATATCTTGTCTTTGCAGTCAATTCAATTGAATATAAGTTGAAAAGGATTTGCAAATAAATCATTGTATTCTGTTTTTATTTATGAATTACACAACGTGCCAACTTCACTGGTTTTGGGTTGTGGGTTTTGTACATTGTAACTGTACTTCCCCAACAGTGGGGCACACATGTTAGCAATATTAGCATAGCTACGTTAATGAACTACAGTGCTTCATAAAACTTTGCAGCCACATTTTAACAACATCATGTACATGATGATCAAACTTACAGCTCACGTGTCTGTAGCTGATTGAATGTCAGTTGGTCCAGGTTTCATTTAAGATGTGTAGCGAAGCCTGTCCTTTTCCCTTCTTTTAACAAGCCATTCTCCATGAAGTGGGCGAGCATTATCTAGTTTAGGGCATTCAGGGGTTGTATCATGTACATGATAAAGGAGTTTTTTTTTTCATGGTGTCATGAAAACATAACATTCAAAAGCAACCTATTGTAGCAAACAAGTAAGGGAGATGAATTTTCTCACGTTTGGAGCTCATAAACAGGCTGAGACCTGTATTACATTAAAAGTCAATGTTGCTTATTAATAAGGGACATTTAGTCATTTACGAGCCGTGTCCCAATACTTTTGTTGATACATCGATTTAAAAAAAAAAAAAAGTTTAATATATTTTGTGTGAGATTCAGTGAAACAGCAGCCATTCTGCGACTGAATCATACAGTAATGGTGCCACCTTGTGTCTCTGTGCAGCACCTGGAGATAAATCTAAAGCAGGGGGGTCAAACTAATTTTAGCTCAGGGGCCGCATGGAGGAAAATCTGTGCACACGCGGGCCGGACTATTAAAATCATGGCATTAAAACTAAAAAATAAAGACGACTTCAGATTGTTTTTTTTGTCTTACTTTGGCCAAAAATAGAACAAACACATTCTGAAAATATTACAATAAAAATATAGAAAAAAATACCGGCAGCGGTGAAGTTTAGATCCATGAAGGAAAGAAGAAAGTGAATGAATGTTTACAATTGAATACATTTGCATAGAAATTTGATTTCTTTTGTACTAAAAAAAAATAATAAAAAAATTAAGTAACGTTTATGACAGGGACCCCATTTTTATGACTTGATGGGGTCCCTGCAATCCCATTTTGAATATTCCTAGCGCCAACACTGATGGAGTATTGGTACGTGCAAAACAACAGCAGGCGGCTGTGGCCTGCGGGCCGGTTCTAATACTAATCAAATATCCCGGAGGCCATAAATAATTAATTCGCGGGCAGGATTTGGCCCGCGGTCCTTGACTTTGACACCACTAATCTAAAGGGACAGTTTACTGTAAATGCATTATAATAATAACAATGATATATTCCAGTGTGTGAGGGTGTTTGATGTATTTCTGTATTTCAGATGTTTATCTCAATCCAAATGAAGAACAGGTAAATGCAATGCATTCCAATGTATTTCTACTTTGAATTCTATTGATTTAACCGAGCAGCTTCAAGACAATGCAAACGAAAGATAATTATAACGACCAATTCTTCTATATATACAGTATGAATTGCCACTCTGTATACTAGAGTGCCATATACTGTGCATGCTCTCATCAAACTGTGTGTTCTCATGTTTCAGGGGGATAATGAAGACCTCTATTTAGAACCAGCAGCTGGTAGGGTGCATAAATGTGGACATGATTATGCTGACGAAATGTTTGCATATTTAGAATGAACAATGATCTAGACAAAACGCTTTCATTTTATTCCTTCTTCCCTTTCAGCTTGCCCGCCGTGTCCCCGAGGCCCGATTAGAATGTCTTCATCTACCAAGACGTCACTCACGCCTTCACCCATGTATGTGCCCGTCTACCAGATACACTAACTGGCCGAAACATTAGGGACACGTGAATAATCTAATACAGGAATTTTGTCTTTACGAATATACTAATGCTCAGTTTTGATTGATACTGTCAGAGAGGTATTCAATATGTTTATTGTTGTGTCGTACTTTGCATTGGTGAACAACTGCAACCCTCCCATGTGGCTAAACGGGTTAAATCCATCTGTATTTACGTAAAAATTTTAAATGTCCAATTTCGTCAATGGATTTGATATAAGTACCAAATCCACAAAATAGTGTACTAATATGCCAGCATCACATGCCGATACTCCAGGTTGTCTGGCACATAGCTGTGTGTTTATTATATAATGCATTGTGGGGAATAAATGTTTTTTTTATTATATTTTTCCATATATATACGTTTTTAACACCAACATCATAAATGCAGCAGTTGAATTGTTTTTTTTTTATTATTGTTTTTTTTTCTTTCTTTTTTTATTATTATATTTTTAATAAATATTATTTTAATAATTTAATATTTTAATTTAGAATGTTGTAAATATTATTATATTTATTATAACTATTTATTATGTTATGTGTATATTATTAAACATTAAATTGTTTATTGCTTCAGAAAAAAAAACAACAAACAATAATTTGACACATTTCTGTTTTGTTTTGTTTTTTTATAAATATTTCAGAAATATTAGAAAAAATATATTTTTTTCAAACTATCTGATTATTTAATTTGAGATATCACATAGTTGGATGTCTATCTAGTATATCAATTATGTATTATCAGTAGTAATGTAAATTCATTAAATACATCATATTGCCTTTTGTGATTTTATAGGCGGCAAAACATGACCATAAATCTCTTGTGTTTCTCTGAGATTATTTCCCTTGTTTGCTCTTCTAAATGTCCCTGTATTCCCTATAATTCACATAAATTATTGTGACTTTCTATGGACAATTATTAGAAAATTCCAAGAAGTGTGCATATAAGGCAAAGACAACATAACATAATCAACATTACTGATGCCTCATTTTCAATACAGTTGTTAGAGAATATTGCCTTTTGTTTTAAATCCTATCAAATCTTTTGTTGTATTATTCAGGGTATACATAATGTTTTCCGATGTAGTGTTTCACATTCCTTGTACGTGCAATGGATTTTGACATACTGTCACTGTGCAGAATGAAGCCTCCAGTTCCCAGAGCAAAGTCTGTAAGTGTTCAGGTCCACATTCTCTTTTCATTTCAACTGGATGTTCTACAGTAACTCATCCCCATTCTATACTTAAAGAGTGCACAACATTGCATTAATTTGATCATTTTTTCAGAATTCCTTCCTGCCTTCCTTGATTGAGGTAAAGACAGGTAGGAAGCAACGTTCCTCATAGTAACACGTTTGTACTACGTTGTACAATGTTGACAAGTATATTATCAGCATGTTTGCACATTTCAGCTCCTACTTTTGAAGCAAGAGCTTCCACCTTTCCCTCCAAACCACCCCCAACAATGCCAGGTTTTAAGCCCCCTCTACCAGCCATGCTAAGGTAGGAAACTTGGTGAAGTGTGCGTTTAATTTCATATTGGCTTCATTTTCTACAAAACCCAAAACCAGTGATGTAGGCACGTTGTGTGATTTGAAAATCCTTTTCAACTTATATTCAATTGAATAGACTGCAAAGACAAGATATTTAATGTTCGAACTGAGAAGCTTAATTTTTTTTTGCAAATAATCATTAACTTAGAATTTATTGGCAGCAACACGTTGCAAAAAAGTTGGCACAGGGGCATTTTTACCACTGTGTTGCATGGCCGTTCCTTTTAACAACACTCAGTAAACGTTTGGGAACTGAGGAGACCAAATTTTGACGCTTTTCAGGTGGAATTATTTCCCATACTTGCTTGATGTACAGCTTAAGTTGTTCAACAGTCCGGGGTCTCTGTTGTGGTATTTTAGGTTTCATATTGAGGCACACATTTTCAATGGGAGACAGGTCTGGACTACAGGCAGGCCAGTCTAGTACCCACACTCTTTTACTATGAAGCCACGCTATTGTAACACGTGACTTGGCATTGTCTTGCTGAAATAAACAGGGGCGTCCATGATAACGTTGCTTAAATAACAACATATGTTGCTACAAAACCTGTATGTACCTTTCAGCATTAATGGTGTCTTCACAGATGTGTAAGTTACCCATGCCTTGGGCACTAATACACCCCCATACCATCACAGATGCTGGCGGTTGAACTTTGCGCCTATAACAGTCCGGATGTTTTGTTTCCTCTTTAGTCCAGAGAACATGATATCCACAACTTCCAAAAAAAATTTGAAATGGTGATTCGTCAGACCACAGAATACTTTTCCACTTTGCATCAGTCCATCTTAGATGAGCTCGGACCCAGCGAAACCGGCTGCGTTACTGGGTGTTGTTGATAAATGGCTTTCGCGTTGCATACTAGAGTTTTAACTTGCACTTACAGATGTAGCGACAAACTGTAGTTACTGACAATGGTTTTCTGAAGTGTCCCTGAGCCCATGTGGTGATATCCTTTACACACTGATGTCGCTTTTTAATGCAGTACCGCCTGAGGGATCGAAGGTCCGTAATATCATCGCTTACGTGCAGTGATTTCTCCAGATTTTCTGAACCTTTTGATGATATTACGGACCATAGATGGTGAAATCCCTAAATTCCTTGCAATAGCTGGTTGAAAAATGTTGTTCTTAAACTGTTGGACAATTCGCTCACACATTTGTTCACAAAGTAGTGACTCTCGCCCCATCCTTGTTTGTGAATGACTGAGCATTTCATAGAAGCTGTTTTTATACGCAATCATGGCACCCACCTGTTCCCAATTAGCCTCTTCACCTGTGGGATGTTCCAAATAAGTGTTTGATGAGCATTCCTCAACTTTCTCAGTCTTTTTTGCATCTTGGGCCAGCTTTTTTGAAACATGTTGCAGGCATCAAATTCCAAATGAGCTAATATTTGCAAAAAATAACAAAGTTGTCCAGTTCGGACGTTAAGTACCTTGTCTTTGCAGTCTATTCAATTGAATATAGGTTAAAAAGGATTTTCAAATCTAGTATTTTTTATTCATTTACGATTTACATAACGTGCCAACTTCACTGGTTTTGGGGTTTGTATATACAGTACTTTATTAGAGTATTTACGCTAAAAACTGCATGTGATTTTTAACATTCCTGTCTGCATTCTAGCCCTCTAAATCCTTGCTTAACGGATATGAAGCATGCAAGTAAGCACAATTGTTTTATTAACACTGCTACTTATGATAGTACAGTATTTAGCTGTTTTCAATTCCCAGATTTCTAATAACGCAGTGCAACGTATGGAACAGTGATTCTCTTTGATTCCAAAAGATTCTGATTTTTTACACAAATTTTCCAAATTATCCCAGAATACTGTAAAGTGAGTTTATGTTTTGCAAACTTACATCAAAGGCACAGGAAATGTGTTTATCATATTAACATTTGCATACATCATATAACATAAGTTAACTATTGTGTTTATGTCTAATAAAAATAAATGTATTCATCATTCAACCTTTGATGACACCGAACAGAGGAAAGGAGCTTTCCAATGAGTTGCTGTAAATGTTTCTCTTTGGCATCAGGCACACCCACATCACATATATGTGTGTATATATTTAATACAAAATTAAGAATATAAATGAATAAAGTATTGCATATTGATATTTGTTCTCTCTATTTTGAGCCTTTGGTGGAGCCAGAGTAACTGAAGAGACAGAGAATGAGGTAAAGAAAAAAAACAAATTGCTGTGCGCAAAAGAAGACATATACTGTATGTTTATATTGCTATTATGCAATAGGATCCAGTGTGGTTTGCAGGGGATTGTAACAGGAAGACAGCAGAGGATCTCTTGTTGAGAGTCAATACGGTACGACTTTATACAGTGATCCAGATTCTTACATTAAGCTTACCAAGTGTAACCATGTTTTGATTTAAATGATTCAACACCGCCATAATTGTCCAAATAACTGGCAACGCATGCAAGTACAAACCCCGTTTCCATATGAGTTGGGAAATTGTGTTAGATGTAAATATAAACGGAATACAATGATTTGCAAATCATTTGCAACCCATATTCAGTTGAATATGCTACAAGACAACATCTTTGATGTTCAAACTGATAAACATTTTTTTTTTTGCAAATAATCATTAACTTTAGAATTTGATGCCAGCAACACGTGACAAAGAAGTTGGGAAATGTGGCAATAAATTCTGATAAAGTTGAGGAATGCTCATCAAATCCATCCGGATTGTTATTGGCGCAAAGTTGAAAAGCCAGCATCTGTGATGGTATGGGGGTGTATTAATGCCCAAGACATGGGTAACTTACACATCTGTGAAGGCACCATTAATGCTGAAAGGTACATACAGGTTTTGGAGCAACATATGTTGCCATCCAAGCAACGTTGCCATGGACGCCCCTGCTTATTTCAGCAAGACAATGCCAAGCCACATGTTACATCAACGTGGCTTCATAGTAAAAGAGTGTGGGTACTAGACTGGCCAGCCTGTAGTCCAGACCTGTCTCCCATTGAAACTGTGTGGCGCATTATGAAGCCTAAAATACCACAACGGAGACCCCCGGACTGTTGAACAACTTAAGCTGTACATAAAGCAAGAATGGGAAAGAATTCCACCTGAGAAGCTTAAAAAATGTGTCTCCTCAGTTCCCAAACGTTTACTGAGTGCTGTTAAAAGGAAAGGCCATGTAACACAGTGGTGAACATGCCCTTTCCCAACTACTTTGGCACGTGTTGCAGCCATGAAATTCTAAGTTAATTATTATTTGCAAAAAAAAAAAAAAAAAAGTTTATGAGTTTGAACATCAAATATATTGTCTTTGTAGTTAGTGCATTCAATTGAATATGGGTTGAAAAGGATTTGCAAATCATTGTATTCCGTTTATATTTACATCTAACACAATTTCCCAACTCATATGGAAACAGGGTTTGTACTTCACAGTGATCATGTCCAAATTGTGTAATCAGTCGAGTATTTAGCGTGAGCACCATTGTTTTCAAACACTGCATAATCCTTTTGGGCATGGAATTCACAAAGTCATGTTGGAATTCTCTTAACAAACCACAGCTCCCTCGAGTTGGCAACGCTCATGCAGCCCCAGCCCACGATGATACCAACACTCTGCTTGACCGTATGGCAACTTAAGGGACAATTACCTTGCATGCTCACTTGTGTTGAATAGCTGTGTGTTCAGTAATTATCGGGGAAAGTACATTTGTAGTTCTACAAAAAGTTAGAATTTCTAAAGTAATGTCCCTTGAGAAGATGGGAGGGTTGTCCTCACTTATAAGCAATGTTTTATTGTTGTCATTACTCATTAACTGTCCTAAATTGTGTACATGTTATAGGACGGCACTTTCCTCATCAGACACAGCTCGGCCCAGACAGCCCGCCAACCTTTCACCCTGGCTGTGCTCTACCAACAGAAGGTCTACAATGTTCCCATCCGCTTCCTGGAGGAGATGCAAGGCTTTGCTCTGGGAAAAGAGGGCAAGAAAAGCGAAGAGGTACGCTTGGAGAATTAAATAGGCCCTGGAAATATAACTTCTAAATAGAGCACTCTTAGAGATGACTGCAACTTTCTGCTCTTCCAGGTTTTCAGCAGCCTGGATGAGATGGTGATGCACCACAAGATGTACCAGCTCTATCTGATAGACAGCAAGAGCCAAGCCAAACACGCTGTTTTTTTAACTCACCCTGCACGCCCTTAGAGCGTACAGTTTCATTCTTGCTCTTTGTCATTCCTTTAAGTGCAGCTTCTGCAGAATCTACATGCAATCAGAGACTTGTCACATGAAAGCTGCTAACCAGGAGACATCAGTCTGAACTTACAGGCCATATTATGAGGTACACCAACACAAGATAATCACATTAAGAACCAGAAATGTTTGCAAACTGTTTTTGCAAAGACAGCTTGCCTCTTGCATTGAATATCTTTGGATTGCTCCTGCAGGTGTTCCTAAAGAAGTGTTAGTTAGTGCACTATTTGTGTAACAGTGCTATGACAAACTATTATGCAGTGAATTTCTTCACAACTACAGTTACAAAAACACTAATAAACATTGTTGAATTGTCCATGTTGCTCGTTCTACATCGGGTTGTCCAAACTTTTTTCCACTGAGGGTTGCATACTGAAAAGACAAGTATGTGAGGGCCATTTTGTTTTTGTTTTTTTTATTTTATAAAAGAAAAATGCTAAAAACAGACATTATATATAATTCAAAACAATAGTCCCAGCTATGTGTAATTAAAGTACCAATGATTGTCAGACACACACAAGGTGTGGCGAAATTATGGGTGACAAACTATATAATAATTACTGTTTTTTTTAGACATTATTGTGGGCCTCTCCTGTAAGAATAGAATAATAATAATAAGAATTGTCACAGCCTGTTCCTCCAATGGGCTCACCACTCATGGGAGGGGCCAATAAGGTTGGGTGCATTGTGAGCTGGGCGGAAGCCGAAGGCAGGGCACTTGGCGGTACGATCCTTGGCTACATAAGCTAGCTCTTGGGATGGGGAACGTCACCTCGCTGGGAGGGAAGCAGCCAGATCTGGTGCGCGAGGTGGAGAAGTTCCGGCTAGATAAAGTCAGACTCACTTCGACGCACAGCAAGGGCTCTGGAACCAGTTCTCTCAAGAGGGGCTGGACTCTCTTCCACTCTGGCATTGCACGCAGTGAGTGGCGATGGGCTGGGGTGGCAATTGTTGTTGCCCCCCGGCTCAAAGCCTGCATGTTGGACTTTAACCCAGTAGACAAGAGCGTAGCTTCCCTCTGCCTTCGGGTGGGGGGACAGGTTCTGACTGTTTGTGCTTACACACCGAACAGCAGCTCAGAGTACCCACCCTTTTTGGATTCCCTTGAGGGAGTACTGGAGAACGCTCCCTCGGGTGATTCCCTTGTTCTGCTGGGGGACTTCAAAGCTCATGTTGGCAACGACATTGAAACCTGGAGAGGCGTGATTGGGAAAAATGGCCACCCGAATCTGAACCCGAGTAGTGTTTTGTTATTGGACTTTTGTGCTCGTCACGGATTGTCCATAACAAACACCATGTTCAACCCTTGGCCGCAGTTCCATGATCGACTTTGTAGTTGTGTCATCGGATTTGCGGTCTCATGTTTTGGACACTCGGGTGAAGAGAGGGGCAAAGCTTTCTACCGATCACCACCTGGTGGTGAGCTGGCTCCGATGGTGGGGGAGGATGCCAAACTGCCTCTGGGACTCCAGTGGCAGCAGAGGCAGTGGACAGGTACCAACAGGTCAAGCGGTGTGCGGCGTCAGCGGTCGCGGGGGCAAAAACTCGGACATGGGAGGAGTTCGAGGAAGCCATGGAAAACGACTTCCGTACGGCTTCGAAGCGATTCTGGACCACCATCCGCCGCCTCAGGAAGGGGAAGCAGTGCACAGTCAATACCGTGTATAGTGAGGATGGAGTGCTGCTGACCTCTACTGCGGCTGTTGTGGATCAGTGGAGGGAATACTTCGAAGACCTCCTCAATCCCACCAACACGTCTTCCTATGAGGAAGCAGTGCCTGGGAAATCTGTTGTGGGCTCTCCTATTTCTGGGGCTGAGGTTGCCGAGATAGTTAAAAAGCTCCTCGGTGGCAAGGCCCCAGGGGTGGATGAGATCCGCCCGAAGTTCCTTAAGGCTCTAGATGCTGTGGGGCTGTGTTGGTTGACAAGACTCTGCAACATTGCATGGACATTGGGGGCGGTACCTGTGGATTGGCAGACCAGGGTGGTGGTTCCTCTCTTTAAGAAGGGGAATCGGAGGGCGTGCTCCAACTATCGCGGGATCACACTCCTCAGCCTTCCCGGTAAGGTCTATTCATGTGTACTGGAGAGGAGGCTTTGCCGGATAGTCGAACCTCGGATTCAGGAGGAACAGTGTGGTTTTCGTCCTGGTCGTGGAACGGGAGACCAGCTTTATACTCTCGGCAGAGTCCTTGAGGGTGCATGGGAGTTTGCCCAACCAGTCTACATGTGCTTTGTGGACTTGGAGAAGGCATTCGACTGTGTCCCCCAGGAAGTCCTGTGGGGAGTGCTCAGAGAGTATGGGGTATCGGACTGTCTGATTATGGCGCTCCGCTCCCTGTATGATCAGTGTCAGAGCTTAGTCCGCATTACTGGCAGTAAGTTGGACCCATTTCCAGTGAAGGTTGGACTCCGCCAAGGCTGCCCTTTCTCACCGATTCTGTTCATAACTTTTATGGACAACATTTCTAGGTGCAGTCAGGGCATTGAGGGGATCCAGTTTGGTGGCTGCAGGATTAGGTCTCTGCTTTTTGCAGATGATGTGGTCCTGATGGCTTCATCTGGCCAGGATCTTCAGCTCTCACTGGATCGGTTTGTAGCCGAGTGTGAAGCGACTGGGATGAGAATCAACACCTCCAAGTCCGAGTCCATGGTTCTCGCCCGGGAAAGGGTGGAGTGCCAACTCCAAGTTGGGGAGGAGATCTTGTCCCATGTGGAGGAGTTCAAGTACCTCAGAGTCTTGTTCACAAGTGAGGGAAGAGTGGATCGTGAGATCGACAGGCGCATTGGTGCACCGTCTTCAGTAATGCGGATGCTGTATCGATCCGTTGTGATGAAGAAGGAGCTTAGCCGGAAGGCAAAGCTCTCAATTTACCGGTCGATCTACGTTCCCATCCTCATCTATGGTCATGAGCTTTGGGTTATGACCGAAAGGACAAGAGCACGGGTACAAGCGGCAGAAATTAGTTTTCTCCGCCGGGTGGCGGGGTTCTCCCTTAGAGATAGGGTGAGAAGCTCTGTCATCCAGGAGGAGCTCAAAGTAAAGCCGATGCTCCTCCACATCGAGAGGAGCCAGATGAGGTGGTTTGGGCATCTGGTCAGGATGCCACCCAAACGCCTCCCTAGGGAGGTGTTTAGGGCACGTCCGATCTGCCTTTTTTATCCTGTTTTGCAAGACCCGTGTCACATGACTTAAAACGTGACATCCCATTGGCTGGACAGGATGGATCGCTTCAGTCTTAATTTACCGGAAGTGAGTCTTGTTTTTTGAAGCTGCGAATTTTTCGACATTTAATTTTTCAGCACTACATTTTTTTTTGCACTGAATTTCTATACACTGATTTTTTTACACTGATTTTGTATACAATGAATTTTTATACATTGTTTTGTTTTACGATTTGCATATTATACACTGAATTTTTATACATTGATTTTTTTATACACTGAATTTTCAAACAAAATTTAAATTGTCAGCATAATTTGTTGTAAAAAAAAAATCACTTCACAAAATTCAAATGCAATAAATTCTGTTACATAAATACAGTGTCAAAAAAGGATTTTGTAGTAAAGACACAAATTAACCTCCATAAAAAACAGATATTATATTTAAAGACCAAACTTTGTGTCAGCTTTGTGGTGTAGGTGACATGGTGTATTATTAGCAGCTTTTAGTTTTAAAATTTCCGCTTTTTCGCATTACATTTACATTCAGGAAATAGTTACAATTGTGAAAAAATGTAAATCTAAGACTTCTACTGATTGTAACGGAATTGATATGGAAACGATAAAAAAGGTTATTGAAGAGATCTCAGGACCATTAATGTATATTAGTAACCTATCATTTCAAACAGGTAAATTTCCAAACAAAATGAAAATAGCTAAAGTTGCACCAATTTACAAGACTGGCGACAAACATCAATTTACAAACTATAGACCTGTTTCTTTACTTCCACAATTTTCTAAAATCATTGAAAAACTGTTCAATAACAGATTAGAGAGTTTCATAAATAAAAATAGAATACTCGAAGAGAACCAATATGGATATAGAGCTAATGTTTCAACTTCGATGGCTTTAATTGAAATTACAGAAGAAATTACCAATGCAATAGATAGTAAAAAATGTGCGACAGCAGTTTTTATGGATCTAACTAAAGCATTTGACACAATTAATCACAATATTTTAATCAAAAAACTAGAACGATATGGCATCAGAGGGTTAGCCTTAAACTGGATAAGAAGTTATCTAATGAACAGGAAACAATACGTGAAGCTAGGCGAATACACGTCTACAACGCTGAATATATCCTGTGGTGTACCTCAGGGATCAATACTAGGACCGAAATTATTCAATCTCTATATAAATGACATTTGTAAAGTTACAAAAGATTTAAAGTTAGTATTATTTGCGGATGATACAACAGCATTTTGTTCAGGAGAGAACACACAGAAGATACTACAAATAATAACAGAAGAAATTAACAAATTAAAAAGATGCTTTGACAAAAACAGACTATCGTTGAATCTCAGTAAAATTAAAATAATGCTATTTGGTAACAGTAGAAGAGAAAGTCAAACACAAATACAAATAGACGGAATAGAAATTGAAAGAGTAAATGAAACCAAATTTCTAGGTATAATGATTGATGATAAATTGAACTGGAAATCTCACGTAAAAAATATACAACATAAAGTAGCAAGAAACACGTCAATAATGAATAAAGCAAAACATGTTCTAGACAAAAAATCACTTCATATTCTCTACTGCTCACTAGTGTTACCATATCTGAGTTACTGTGTAGAAATATGGGGAAATAATTACAAAAGTACACTTCATTCATTAACGGTGTTACAAAAAAGATCAGTTAGAATAATACATAATGTTGGATATAGAGAACATACAAATCCTTTATTTATTGAATGAGAAATATTGAAATTCCACGACATAGTGAATTTGCAAACAGCTAAGATTATACACAAAGCAAACTATAACCTGCTACCCAAGAATATACAACAATTATTCTCAAAAAAAGAGGAGAAATATAATCTTAGAGAGAAATTAATTTTAAAACATTTGTACGCACGTACAACACTTAAGACCTTCAGTATATCAGTATATGGAATTAAATTATGGAATGGATTAAGCAAAGCAATCAAACAATGTACTAATATGATCCACTTCAAGAAACTCTTCAAACTTAAAGTGTTTACAAAGTACAAAGAAGAAGAACCATGATAAACATTCTGAATGTATTTAATTCATCCATTCTTTCATTCTTTCACTCTCAAAATAATCTTACTATCTCATCATATGAAATGTAACTTACTTCACCAATTATTATTTATTTACTTATTTTTATTGTGATTACTTATGGAGTATATTGTGAATAAATTGAGAACAGGAAGTGAACAAAAGTTTTTAGCAACTGTTATGTAAAAGAAAAGGGGTAGGATTAAATAAGCTCTGCTTCTTCCTACTCCTTTTCGAACATGTTGAAAAGAGAAACTGGAGATGGTGATGTATCATGCTGTATGCTTGCATGTTCGAAATAAACTCAAACTCAACTCAACTCAACTCATTTAATTTTGTGTTTTTTGGTGGGGTTTTTTTTTTTAACATTTTTGCCGTTTTAAATGTTCTTTTTCTGACAATATGCTGCCACCAACAAAACTTGGCTGTACTTTGGTCACCCAACTATATCCAACAATACAACTCTTCTTAAGTAAACACATCCTGCTCTTTATTACATCAATCCTAGTTGGGATGAATCACCTTGGGTAAATGAAGAGTTGGCAAATAAACAGATGTAAATCAGGGAAGGAGAGCTTAGACAGCAAAGAGGTCAGGAAGTGACGCTGTAAATAAACACACAAGCAGATAAATCAGCTTCATGAAATGATCCAGCCACTTTCAGTAACACTGAAGTACTGTTGCGTTCCACTCTGTTTAGTTAAAAGCACAGCTTAATGTTTCTTTAGGAGTGTGTTGTGTAGCTGCCACAGTATAAATGCACAATTGAATAACTTCCTGGAGACCCTGCAATTTGGCAGCCGAGTGTGAAGAATTCTGCTGGCATGACGTACAGTACTGTATAAGCCAGCAGACCGGAGTTCTATAACATCCTGTTATCACCATTGATAAAACATACAGTATATCGCAGGAAAAGGCACCAGTGGTTGGGCAAAATTTGACTAAATGAATAAATTACCAATTTTGTAATTGTATTACATTTGCATTTCACACTTTTCACAAAGACACGATGCATTCTTCATGCAGAAAAACAAATGCTTTGATTCAGTTTGAGTTTTTAACCTTGTAAAGGTACAAATGTGTGTCATAAACATGTCACTTTCCCTCTAAAAGCTGACAGAACCCCTAATTAATTCCTCTCTCACACACAGCGTAACTTCCAGTTGAGGAACTTGAAAGTTCATTATGCTGCTCTGGTGCCTCACAGTGTTCCCTTTGATTAGAACTGCTCTGTTTACATCCTGTGGGCCATTCTGACTCATTTTCAGCTTCTTTTAATCAGAATCACAATCAGAATCAAAATCAGATTCTGATGTTTCCCTCTTGTTTTCATGTGGTTTTTTTTTTGCCTTTTGGTTTGGGACCCTTTGGGACTGTGTGACAAGGGGTGGCACTTTCGTGATTTCTGCGGTGCTTTTTTGTGAACTTCTGGATCTGCCTCCCGGGAGCCTTTTGTCTATGGAGACCAGCTGCTGGGTCTCTGCCACGCCAAAGTCCGTTTGGAGAGACTGGAAGAGATGCGGATGAAGAAATAGGGCTGCGGAGCTGGCGCTGAGCGCCGGGACGGACAAGCTTCACAGTGTCTTGGCTGAATGAGCAGGTATCAGACACCTCGGTCTCCTTAGACGTATCCTCGCTCATCTATGCGGACTGGACACTGGCCGAGAGTTGGTGGGCGGCCGAGGGTTGAGTCGGCTCTCTTGGTTGCTTTGTTGGGTCTGCTCCTGTCTCTGGCCTTGCTCCCCCCACTCCAGCAGACGATGGCGTGGAACACCGCAGAGGCCACCACAGTGTATATGGTTTTTTTGTTGTTGTTTTACTTCTCTGGCTGTGTGTAGAAGTGGCTGATTGCATCAGCTCTGCTCTTTTAATGTATTTAATGTCCTTTGTGTTGTTTGATGTTTCGCTCTTACACACATGTTTATTTGTGCTATGGCTATGAGTTTTGTTCTCCTTGCCCTCAGTCTGGACCCCTCCTCCAGGGGCCCGGGCTTAGACTGAATATTTTTCTCTCTCCCCAGCGTTTACCTATTTCTCACCTTTTTTGTAAGGGGTGCCGGGAGTTGGCAGACCCGTCAGCGATCCTGTTCTGTCTCCCTGTAATGTTTGTCTGATCTTGAATGGGATTGTGTTTAAAATCTTAATTTCCCCTCGGGGGTTATTAAAGTATTTCTGATTCTGATTCTGTTTTAAAGTGTTGCTCAAAGCAGACCCCTAATTTAATCTCAATGATGTTCACTTTCATCTATTCTTCTGTTATCTATGACATAACCCAGTGTTTTTCAACCACTGTGTCGCGGCACACTAGTGTGCCGTGAGATACAGTCTGGTGTGCCGTGGGAGATTCTCTAATTTCACCTATATGGGTTAAAAATATTTTTTGCAAACCAGTAATTATAGTCTGCAAATGATGTGTTGTTGTTGAGTGTCGGTGCTGTCTAGAGCTCGGCAGAGTAACCGTGTAATACTCTTCCATATCAGTAGGTGGCAGCCGGTAGCTAATTGCTTTGTAGATGTGGGAAACAGCGGGAGGCAGAATGCAGGTAAAAAGGTATCTAATGCTTAAACCAAAAATTAAAAAAAGGTGAGTGCCCCTAAGAAAAGGCATTGAAGCTTAGGGAAGGCTATGTAGAATGAAACTAAAACTGAACCGGCTACAAAGTAAACAAAAACAGGATGCTGGACAACAGCAAAGACTGACTGTGGAGCAAAGACAATGTACATGACATGACAATCAACAATGCCCCCACAAAGAAGGATAAAAACAACTGAAATATTCTTAATTGCTAAAACAAAGTAGATGCGAGAAATATCGCTCAAAGAAAGACATGAAACTGCTACAGGAAAATACCAAAAATAAGAGAAAAAAACACCAAAATAGGAGCGCATGACAAGAAGTAAACACTATACACAGGAAAACAGCAAAAAAGTCCAAATAAGTCAGAGTGTGATGTGACAGGTGGTGACAGTACACCTACTTTGAGACAAGAGCTATAGTGATGCATAGTTGGTTATGATTTAAAGTCATATCCAACAATTGCGACAACAACTTTTTACTGTCAACTGAGTTTCGTTTTTTAATGATTTCTGCTGGTGGTGTGCCTCCGCATTTTTTCAAAGCAAAAAATGTGCCTTGGCTCAAAAAAGGTTGAAAAACACTGACATAATCTGATGGAGCCTATAACAGGTGGGTGACATAGTGCTAGTTAATGTGCAATGTGTGCAATACTGTAGTATGTTGTGTAAACCTCACTTCCTGACGGGTTAGGAACCGTGTTGGACGATGAGTTGACAGCCCATTGCATTTATTTGATTGGCTAGCGCTGCTTGACTTGAAGGGTAACTACATTTGTTTAGTCAATCTTTATGAGAGACGAGAACACAAATGCTTTTTTTTTTTTTAATGCATTGTAATTCGTAAATAAATGTAAATAAAAGTCAGTTTACAACAGAGTCAATGGGATGTCCTCCATTTCGCCCATATAGTCCTCTAAAAAACCTTCCAAACACCACCAACAATATTCCATTGACATTTTGTGACCTGAATATTAAGTATTGGTGATAATTGTTATTATAAGCACTAACGTAGACAAACTATTTTTAGCGGCACCATGATCACAGAGAGCTAACGAGATTGTGCTGCTGGTGAGCTGTTTCCTGTTTGTAATGCTTAGTCCGCATTACTGGCAGTAAGTTGGACCCATTTCCAGTGAAGGTTGGACTCCGCCAAGGCTGCCCTTTCTCACCGATTCTGTTCATAACTTTTATGGACAACATTTCTAGGTGCAGTCAGGGCATTGAGGGGATCCAGTTTGGTGGCTGCAGGATTAGGTCTCTGCTTTTTGCAGATGATGTGGTCCTGATGGCTTCATCTGGCCAGGATCTTCAGCTCTCACTGGATCGGTTTGTAGCCGAGTGTGAAGCGACTGGGATGAGAATCAACACCTCCAAGTCCGAGTCCATGGTTCTCGCCCGGGAAAGGGTGGAGTGCCAACTCCAAGTTGGGGAGGAGATCTTGTCCCATGTGGAGGAGTTCAAGTACCTCAGAGTCTTGTTCACAAGTGAGGGAAGAGTGGATCGTGAGATCGACAGGCGCATTGGTGCACCGTCTTCAGTAATGCGGATGCTGTATCGATCCGTTGTGATGAAGAAGGAGCTTAGCCGGAAGGCAAAGCTCTCAATTTACCGGTCGATCTACGTTCCCATCCTCATCTATGGTCATGAGCTTTGGGTTATGACCGAAAGGACAAGAGCACGGGTACAAGCGGCAGAAATTAGTTTTCTCCGCCGGGTGGCGGGGTTCTCCCTTAGAGATAGGGTGAGAAGCTCTGTCATCCAGGAGGAGCTCAAAGTAAAGCCGATGCTCCTCCACATCGAGAGGAGCCAGATGAGGTGGTTTGGGCATCTGGTCAGGATGCCACCCAAACGCCTCCCTAGGGAGGTGTTTAGGGCACGTCCGATCTGCCTTTTTTATCCTGTTTTGCAAGACCCGTGTCACATGACTTAAAACGTGACATCCCATTGGCTGGACAGGATGGATCGCTTCAGTCTTAATTTACCGGAAGTGAGTCTTGTTTTTTGAAGCTGCGAATTTTTCGACATTTAATTTTTCAGCACTACATTTTTTTTTGCACTGAATTTCTATACACTGATTTTTTTACACTGATTTTGTATACAATGAATTTTTATACATTGTTTTGTTTTACGATTTGCATATTATACACTGAATTTTTATACATTGATTTTTTTATACACTGAATTTTCAAACAAAATTTAAATTGTCAGCATAATTTGTTGTAAAAAAAAAATCACTTCACAAAATTCAAATGCAATAAATTCTGTTACATAAATACAGTGTCAAAAAAGGATTTTGTAGTAAAGACACAAATTAACCTCCATAAAAAACAGATATTATATTTAAAGACCAAACTTTGTGTCAGCTTTGTGGTGTAGGTGACATGGTGTATTATTAGCAGCTTTTAGTTTTAAAATTTCCGCTTTTTCGCATTACATTTACATTCAGGAAATAGTTACAATTGTGAAAAAATGTAAATCTAAGACTTCTACTGATTGTAACGGAATTGATATGGAAACGATAAAAAAGGTTATTGAAGAGATCTCAGGACCATTAATGTATATTAGTAACCTATCATTTCAAACAGGTAAATTTCCAAACAAAATGAAAATAGCTAAAGTTGCACCAATTTACAAGACTGGCGACAAACATCAATTTACAAACTATAGACCTGTTTCTTTACTTCCACAATTTTCTAAAATCATTGAAAAACTGTTCAATAACAGATTAGAGAGTTTCATAAATAAAAATAGAATACTCGAAGAGAACCAATATGGATATAGAGCTAATGTTTCAACTTCGATGGCTTTAATTGAAATTACAGAAGAAATTACCAATGCAATAGATAGTAAAAAATGTGCGACAGCAGTTTTTATGGATCTAACTAAAGCATTTGACACAATTAATCACAATATTTTAATCAAAAAACTAGAACGATATGGCATCATAGGGTTAGCCTTAAACTGGATAAGAAGTTATCTAATGAACAGGAAACAATACGTGAAGCTAGGCGAATACACGTCTACAACGCTGAATATATCCTGTGGTGTACCTCAGGGATCAATACTAGGACCGAAATTATTCAATCTCTATATAAATGACATTTGTAAAGTTACAAAAGATTTAAAGTTAGTATTATTTGCGGATGATACAACAGCATTTTGTTCAGGAGAGAACACACAGAAGATACTACAAATAATAACAGAAGAAATTAACAAATTAAAAAGATGCTTTGACAAAAACAGACTATCGTTGAATCTCAGTAAAATTAAAATAATGCTATTTGGTAACAGTAGAAGAGAAAGTCAAACACAAATACAAATAGACGGAATAGAAATTGAAAGAGTAAATGAAACCAAATTTCTAGGTATAATGATTGATGATAAATTGAACTGGAAATCTCACGTAAAAAATATACAACATAAAGTAGCAAGAAACACGTCAATAATGAATAAAGCAAAACATGTTCTAGACAAAAAATCACTTCATATTCTCTACTGCTCACTAGTGTTACCATATCTGAGTTACTGTGTAGAAATATGGGGAAATAATTACAAAAGTACACTTCATTCATTAACGGTGTTACAAAAAAGATCAGTTAGAATAATACATAATGTTGGATATAGAGAACATACAAATCCTTTATTTATTGAATGAGAAATATTGAAATTCCACGACATAGTGAATTTGCAAACAGCTAAGATTATACACAAAGCAAACTATAACCTGCTACCCAAGAATATACAACAATTATTCTCAAAAAAAGAGGAGAAATATAATCTTAGAGAGAAATTAATTTTAAAACATTTGTACGCACGTACAACACTTAAGACCTTCAGTATATCAGTATATGGAATTAAATTATGGAATGGATTAAGCAAAGCAATCAAACAATGTACTAATATGATCCACTTCAAGAAACTCTTCAAACTTAAAGTGTTTACAAAGTACAAAGAAGAAGAACCATGATAAACATTCTGAATGTATTTAATTCATCCATTCTTTCATTCTTTCACTCTCAAAATAATCTTACTATCTCATCATATGAAATGTAACTTACTTCACCAATTATTATTTATTTACTTATTTTTATTGTGATTACTTATGGAGTATATTGTGAATAAATTGAGAACAGGAAGTGAACAAAAGTTTTTAGCAACTGTTATGTAAAAGAAAAGGGGTAGGATTAAATAAGCTCTGCTTCTTCCTACTCCTTTTCGAACATGTTGAAAAGAGAAACTGGAGATGGTGATGTATCATGCTGTATGCTTGCATGTTCGAAATAAACTCAAACTCAACTCAACTCAACTCATTTAATTTTGTGTTTTTTGGTGGGGTTTTTTTTTTTAACATTTTTGCCGTTTTAAATGTTCTTTTTCTGACAATATGCTGCCACCAACAAAACTTGGCTGTACTTTGGTCACCCAACTATATCCAACAATACAACTCTTCTTAAGTAAACACATCCTGCTCTTTATTACATCAATCCTAGTTGGGATGAATCACCTTGGGTAAATGAAGAGTTGGCAAATAAACAGATGTAAATCAGGGAAGGAGAGCTTAGACAGCAAAGAGGTCAGGAAGTGACGCTGTAAATAAACACACAAGCAGATAAATCAGCTTCATGAAATGATCCAGCCACTTTCAGTAACACTGAAGTACTGTTGCGTTCCACTCTGTTTAGTTAAAAGCACAGCTTAATGTTTCTTTAGGAGTGTGTTGTGTAGCTGCCACAGTATAAATGCACAATTGAATAACTTCCTGGAGACCCTGCAATTTGGCAGCCGAGTGTGAAGAATTCTGCTGGCATGACGTACAGTACTGTATAAGCCAGCAGACCGGAGTTCTATAACATCCTGTTATCACCATTGATAAAACATACAGTATATCGCAGGAAAAGGCACCAGTGGTTGGGCAAAATTTGACTAAATGAATAAATTACCAATTTTGTAATTGTATTACATTTGCATTTCACACTTTTCACAAAGACACGATGCATTCTTCATGCAGAAAAACAAATGCTTTGATTCAGTTTGAGTTTTTAACCTTGTAAAGGTACAAATGTGTGTCATAAACATGTCACTTTCCCTCTAAAAGCTGACAGAACCCCTAATTAATTCCTCTCTCACACACAGCGTAACTTCCAGTTGAGGAACTTGAAAGTTCATTATGCTGCTCTGGTGCCTCACAGTGTTCCCTTTGATTAGAACTGCTCTGTTTACATCCTGTGGGCCATTCTGACTCATTTTCAGCTTCTTTTAATCAGAATCACAATCAGAATCAAAATCAGATTCTGATGTTTCCCTCTTGTTTTCATGTGGTTTTTTTTTTGCCTTTTGGTTTGGGACCCTTTGGGACTGTGTGACAAGGGGTGGCACTTTCGTGATTTCTGCGGTGCTTTTTTGTGAACTTCTGGATCTGCCTCCCGGGAGCCTTTTGTCTATGGAGACCAGCTGCTGGGTCTCTGCCACGCCAAAGTCCGTTTGGAGAGACTGGAAGAGATGCGGATGAAGAAATAGGGCTGCGGAGCTGGCGCTGAGCGCCGGGACGGACAAGCTTCACAGTGTCTTGGCTGAATGAGCAGGTATCAGACACCTCGGTCTCCTTAGACGTATCCTCGCTCATCTATGCGGACTGGACACTGGCCGAGAGTTGGTGGGCGGCCGAGGGTTGAGTCGGCTCTCTTGGTTGCTTTGTTGGGTCTGCTCCTGTCTCTGGCCTTGCTCCCCCCACTCCAGCAGACGATGGCGTGGAACACCGCAGAGGCCACCACAGTGTATATGGTTTTTTTGTTGTTGTTTTACTTCTCTGGCTGTGTGTAGAAGTGGCTGATTGCATCAGCTCTGCTCTTTTAATGTATTTAATGTCCTTTGTGTTGTTTGATGTTTCGCTCTTACACACATGTTTATTTGTGCTATGGCTATGAGTTTTGTTCTCCTTGCCCTCAGTCTGGACCCCTCCTCCAGGGGCCCGGGCTTAGACTGAATATTTTTCTCTCTCCCCAGCGTTTACCTATTTCTCACCTTTTTTGTAAGGGGTGCCGGGAGTTGGCAGACCCGTCAGCGATCCTGTTCTGTCTCCCTGTAATGTTTGTCTGATCTTGAATGGGATTGTGTTTAAAATCTTAATTTCCCCTCGGGGGTTATTAAAGTATTTCTGATTCTGATTCTGTTTTAAAGTGTTGCTCAAAGCAGACCCCTAATTTAATCTCAATGATGTTCACTTTCATCTATTCTTCTGTTATCTATGACATAACCCAGTGTTTTTCAACCACTGTGTCGCGGCACACTAGTGTGCCGTGAGATACAGTCTGGTGTGCCGTGGGAGATTCTCTAATTTCACCTATATGGGTTAAAAATATTTTTTGCAAACCAGTAATTATAGTCTGCAAATGATGTGTTGTTGTTGAGTGTCGGTGCTGTCTAGAGCTCGGCAGAGTAACCGTGTAATACTCTTCCATATCAGTAGGTGGCAGCCGGTAGCTAATTGCTTTGTAGATGTGGGAAACAGCGGGAGGCAGAATGCAGGTAAAAAGGTATCTAATGCTTAAACCAAAAATTAAAAAAAGGTGAGTGCCCCTAAGAAAAGGCATTGAAGCTTAGGGAAGGCTATGTAGAATGAAACTAAAACTGAACCGGCTACAAAGTAAACAAAAACAGGATGCTGGACAACAGCAAAGACTGACTGTGGAGCAAAGACAATGTACATGACATGACAATCAACAATGCCCCCACAAAGAAGGATAAAAACAACTGAAATATTCTTAATTGCTAAAACAAAGTAGATGCGAGAAATATCGCTCAAAGAAAGACATGAAACTGCTACAGGAAAATACCAAAAATAAGAGAAAAAAACACCAAAATAGGAGCGCATGACAAGAAGTAAACACTATACACAGGAAAACAGCAAAAAAGTCCAAATAAGTCAGAGTGTGATGTGACAGGTGGTGACAGTACACCTACTTTGAGACAAGAGCTATAGTGATGCATAGTTGGTTATGATTTAAAGTCATATCCAACAATTGCGACAACAACTTTTTACTGTCAACTGAGTTTCGTTTTTTAATGATTTCTGCTGGTGGTGTGCCTCCGCATTTTTTCAAAGCAAAAAATGTGCCTTGGCTCAAAAAAGGTTGAAAAACACTGACATAATCTGATGGAGCCTATAACAGGTGGGTGACATAGTGCTAGTTAATGTGCAATGTGTGCAATACTGTAGTATGTTGTGTAAACCTCACTTCCTGACGGGTTAGGAACCGTGTTGGACGATGAGTTGACAGCCCATTGCATTTATTTGATTGGCTAGCGCTGCTTGACTTGAAGGGTAACTACATTTGTTTAGTCAATCTTTATGAGAGACGAGAACACAAATGCTTTTTTTTTTTTTAATGCATTGTAATTCGTAAATAAATGTAAATAAAAGTCAGTTTACAACAGAGTCAATGGGATGTCCTCCATTTCGCCCATATAGTCCTCTAAAAAACCTTCCAAACACCACCAACAATATTCCATTGACATTTTGTGACCTGAATATTAAGTATTGGTGATAATTGTTATTATAAGCACTAACGTAGA
The DNA here is from genome assembly GCF_033978685.3 of Nerophis lumbriciformis. Taxonomy (NCBI): domain Eukaryota; kingdom Metazoa; phylum Chordata; class Actinopteri; order Syngnathiformes; family Syngnathidae; genus Nerophis; species Nerophis lumbriciformis. The sequence continues at coordinate 4,080,718 of NC_084580.2, forward strand.
CAAACTATTTTTAGCGGCACCATGATCACAGAGAGCTAACGAGATTGTGCTGCTGGTGAGCTGTTTCCTCGCTTCGGCGCTCGTGAAAGTTTATTCCACATTGTAAATAATGCCTCTCATAGTAGAAGGATGAGGACATAATCCGACAAGTTGGTCAAGTTTGACAGCCAATTTAGACTCGCAATGGCGAGAAAGACGCAAAAAGACTTTTGGTTTCACCCCCCTTTTTTCTTTGCGAGGATTATAAGGCATTTTTCATCAAACGGGAATATATAAACATCCTAGCAGTCTGCATCCCAGCGACAGCAGACATTGTACAGTAAGTGATGTTTAAATATGTTTGTTGGCTCACATGGTGTCTGCAGTGAGTAGTAGTCAGTGATGCTGTCAAAGGAAAATGCAAATGTAAAGCCCATCCATCCATTTTCTACCGCTTGTCCCTTTTGGAGCCTATCTCAGCTACATTCTGGCGGAAGGCGGGGTACACCCTGGACAAGTCGCGTTTGTGAAATTAAATTGATAAAAATACGTAAATATTACATCTTATTATGAATGTGCATGTTACTACATTATATACATACTTACAGCGTGTATATAAAACGTTGATGGAAGTGTTTGGATGTTTTTTAAGCGCTTTATAGACAGAATAGAGGAATCCCCATGCTCAATTGTTAGCGGACTTTTGCATTTATTTACTAGTTAGAATGCATAAAAAAAGAAGAACATTATATGCGTTCTCATCTTACATAAGGATTGGGAATGATAGACAAAGTTCCCCAAAAAGTGCAGTTCCTCTATAACTCAAATTCAGTGGGAATTTGAGGTTGCTGGTTTAAACCCAGGCAGCACGGTGGAACAGGGGTTCCACCGAAGTTTGCGAAGTTTGCATGTTATCCCTGTGACTGTGTGGGTTCTCTCCGGGCACTCTAGCTTACTCCCACCTCCAAAGACATGCACCTGGAGATAGGTTGATTGGCAACACTAAAGTGGCCTTAGTGCTCACTGCTCCCCTCACCTCCCAGGGGGTGAACAAGGGGATGGGTCAAATGCAGGACACATTTCACCACACCTAGTGTGTGTGTGACAATCACTGGTACTTTAACTTTAACTTTTAACTTTAACTTTTAACTTTAGTTTGTGAATGCATAGGCGCCAATCTACATTTCTGCCAGTGGGTGATCGGACGGGCGGTAAATCTGAAGCTACTTTTCTGAGCATGTGCGGTTTTTGCTTGGTGGTGAGAAAGAATTTGCTATCAATCCCACGTGGGTGCCCGGCATCGTCCGTGGGTGCTCGGGATCGACGCCTATATGTGTAAATGTGAGCGTGAATGTTGTCTGTCTATCTGTGTTGGCCCTGCGATGAGGTGGCGACTTGTCCAGGGTGTACTCTGCCTTCTGCCCGAGTGCAGCTGGGATAGGCTCCAGCAACCCCCAACACGCCGAAAGGGACAAGCGGTAGAGAATGAATGGTTTAAACCCAGCGTGTGCAGGGCTGGACTGCGTGGGGTGCCCACTATGACCTGCAACTGGATAAAAACTGATGGATGTATTATCCATCCATCCATCCATTTTCTACCGCTTGTCCCTTTTGGGACCGCGGGGGGTGCTGGAGCCTATCTCAGCTGCATTCGGGGATTATGATTACTCAAAAATATAAATAACTCAAAAATATAAATAACTCAAAAATATAAATTAACGCTTATTTGCATGGACGCTTGTTGCCAGGCAGATAACAAGCCACCAGGCAGAATTCTCAGGTCACAATAAATTGTGCCCTTAAGGCCAGTGTTTTTCAACCACTGTGCCGTGAGATATTGGCTGGTGTGCCGTGGGAATTTATGCAACTTCACCTAATTGGTCCAAAAAACATTTTTTGCAAATCAATAATTATAATCTGCAAATAATTTGCCGTTCCTTAGTGTCTGTGCTGTGTCGAGCTCGGCAGGGTAACCATGTAATACTCCACGTCGGTAGGTGGCAGCAGGTAGTTAATTGCTTTGTAAAAGTCGGAAGGTGTCGGGTGAGATGGGGACGGTTTGTCGTGAACTCAATATGCAAAAGGTAAAAAGTAGTGATGGGTCCGGCAACACCGATGCATCGGCGCATGCGTCGAGTTCATAGAGCGAAACCCTGTGTCGGTGCGCGTATCGCTTTTAGAAAGTCACGTGACCGAACACGAGCTGTTCCGGTCACGTGACCGATCATGAGCTGTTCCAGTCACGTGACCGATACGCGAACTGTGTCGCACTGACACCTGCGCGCCAAACTGTGTTTATAAGGAAGCGCATCTGTCAACGAGATGCTGCTGCCAACAGAATCCCCGCACTTCTGTCGTTGGTCAGTTCTAATTTATCGTCGTCGGAGATCATGGAGCAGCCTACTCATGGAAAAAGAAAGAGTTCCGCCGTGTGGGAATATTTTGATCATATATCGGAAACAGAGGTATTTGTGTTCATTTCCTTGTCGTTTCATCCTCTTCTCTCAAAGTTTCCACTTGATCTTTTAGAATTAGAAATCTCTTCAAAATGATTCTTAGTTTACTATTCATATTTTCTGCAGGTTAAATGTCGCATTTGTACGACAGAATTGTCGTACGTCAACAAATCCACCTCCTCAATGCTGAGGCATTATAGGGCCAGGCATGAACATGAAGTTCCAGAGACACCCAGGATAAACTCAGGTATACAGCCATTCTACAATTACTCAGTTTCTTTTTTGAGAATTAATACCCTTCTTCTTTACCTCAATTTTAACCATCAAGCTACCAGGAAGCAGATGCTGGATGAGGCTCTGCTGAACTTCATTGTGACGGACTGCCAGCCCCTCAGCATTGTGGAGAGTGAAGGGTTCAGGGAACTGGTGCAGGTCCTTGAGCCATCATATGTTTTGCCTACCAGAAAGGTTTGTGTGGAAATTATCTAAAGTTGTAGTTGATACATCCAATTTATTTCATATTTAAATTGAATACGTTGAGTTGCTTTTGGTTTGACTTGATGTTATTTTCAGACCATCAAAAAAATACTGGTGAAAAAATATGAGGAGGAACGGGAACGAGTGAAATTGGAAGTACAGCAAGCTGTGGCAGTGAGTATAACAGCTGACATGTGGACATCTGTAAACATGGAGGCTTACTTGGCTCTTACCTGTCACTACATAAATGATAATTTGCAGTTGTGTACATCTGTGTTGGGTGTGCAATACTTTCCACAAAGTCACACTGCTGACAATTTGGCCCAGGTCAAAAGGGGCATGATGGCGGACTGGGCCATAACTAATAAAGTAAAGTGTTTTGTGACCGACGAAGCACCAAACATGATTGCATCCACTAGACAGCTCCAAATTCGACACTCAATTTGCATTGCACATAGTCTTAATTTATTAGTTAGAAAATCATGTGACCAGATCCCCACACTTGCATCCATCAGACACAAAGCTAGGCACATTGTCACATACTTCAGATCGAGCACTACAGCTAAGGAGAAGCTTGCTCAAGTGCAGCAACAGATGGGACGGCCAACCCTGAAACTCATCTATGAGGTGGCAACACGCTGGAACAGCACATATGAAATGCTGTCAAGGCTACATGATGAGAAGGAGTCAGTGTGGGTATCTCTGGCCTCTCTAAAAACAGATTTGACTCCACTTACAGCTGATGAGTTTGACATCATAGGAGAAACACTTATTGTGCTTGCTCCTTTCCATCAAGCCACAGTGGAGTTGTCTGAGGAGAGGCGAGTGTCAGGGTCAAAGGTCATCCCGATGATGAAAATGCTCTACGTTGCACTAGAGCATAGTGCTTCAACCTTGCAAACACAGGCAGCCAAACACCTCCATGAAAATTTGAAGCGTCGAGTCACAGACACTGCTTCCAATATGGAGTCATTAAGTGTGTTGACCCTAGCAACACTTCTTGACCCCAGATTTAAATCACTCGGGTTCCGCAATTCTTTTAAATTGAATGACGCCATCATTCGGCTACGTTCCGAATGTGCGTCTGTCATCGGACGCACAAATGAGCCCTGCCAGGACCATCTGCAGAACAGCTGTCTGCACCCACTTCAGGCATTTATTCAGCATTATTTGTTTGTTGTTGTTTGAAATCATGTAATAAAATGCATATTTTTAGTTTTTAAGATAACCTTTGGAAACATCTGGATATGGAAGTGGGAAGGCAGACAAAAAACTCTACTGCAGATGCCATACAAGAGGTCCAACGTTACCTGGCAGAGGGAAATGTAGCTAGGTCCCAGGACCCATTGAAATACTGGGACCAACAGAAGACCACCTTCCCAAACCTCTTCCAACTATCACTTCATTTCCTCTGCACTCCCGCCTCCTCTGTGCCATGTGAGCGGGTATCTTCTACAGCCGGAGAAATAATAACCAAGAAGAGAAATAGGCTAAAATTTAATACATTGGAAAAACTGTTTTTTTTTAATAAAAATATGTAAAAAAAACAACAAAATCCCAGTCCACAAGCATCATCATTCACAACACGTTCTCTTAGATTTCCATGTTATGATACATGTTCACATTATTTATTGACTGTATCTAAAAAAGATACAAATATATTTTTATTTAAATGAAGATATGAAATAATCCTAAATTAAATACAATGACTTGATTTATATTATTGTATATGCTAGGTCATGTGGTGCTGAATTTCCCCCAGGGATCAATAAAGTACTTTCTATTCTATCCTATTCTATAAAATCAGTGTCAGTTGAGTCGGTCCATAGGTTGCCTGTAGGGATTTTTAATGTCCAGCAGATGTCAGTATTTAGTGACACAGTATCGACACAGTATCAATACAGTTTTGCAATGTGTCGAAACGCTTCATGAGGCCTCATTAACCCATCACTAGTAAAAAGGTATGTAACGCTTAAACCAAAAATGAACAAAAGGGAAAGGAAAAGGCATTGAAGCATAGGGATGGCTATGCAAAACGAAAGTAAAACTGAACTGGCTACAAAGTAAATAGAAACAGAATGCTGGACGACAGCAAAAACTTGCAGCGTGTGGAGCAGAGAAGACGTCCACAAATTACATCCGTACATGACTTGGCGAGGCCCTGTGATGAGGTGGCGACTTGTCCAGGGTGTTCCGCCCGAATGCAGCTGAGATAGGCTCCAGCACCCCCCGCGACCCCAAAAGGGACAAGCGGTAGAAAATGGATGGATGGGCATGACTTGGCAATCAACAATGTCCCCACACAGAAGGATAGCAACAACTTAAATAGTCTTGCTTGCTAACACAAAGCAGGTGCGGGGAATAGCGCTCAAAGGAAGACATGAAACTGCTACAGGTAAACATCAACAAAACAGGAAGGGCCACCAAAATAACAGCGCAAGACAAGAATAAAGCACTACATACAAGAAAATACCAACAAACTCAAAATAAGGCACGAATACCTGGTGGAGTTTCATTTTTGAACGTTTTCTGCTGGTGGTGTGCCTCCGGATTTTGTTTATGAAAAAAATGTGCCTTGCCTCAAAAAAGGTTGAAAAACACTGCCTTAGGCTAATAAGAAAGGGTAATTATAAGCCACGCCCACCTTAACCAGAAAGCTAATAACAGGAAGTATTTTGGGTAGTAAGTAAGCTATCTGTCTAAAACGTCAGTATTATATTTGCTATACTTTTTTTTTTATTTGTTTAATACACACTAATTGATGTGGCATAATTTGCCTTTAAAAGGACAATGTGGTGTGTGTGTGTGTGTGTGTGTGTAAGATCAAAGTTAGTATGAAGCGGAAGGGTACACACCGCGCATCTGCTCTTTTTGCATTGACAGTCGTGAGAAAACCCACCCCCAAACTTCTGACAGTGCATTTTTGGGGCTTGCATTTCTAGGATTGCCTCCAATTGTATATTTCATCCCACGGTAACAAAAAAGAAGAAGCTGTCACAGCCACACACACACGCAAACACGACTCGAGTGTGATTAGCTCGGTCGTGGACTAGTTTTCTCGGCGGATTTGCTTCTTGTGCCTCCGAAGTGACGTAGGAGGGCAGTGAATGGGAATATCAGTAGCGGGTGGAGAGTGAGACGTCAACCTGTCCACTCTCGTATCTCCTCCAAGGCCATCTTATTCCACTTTTGAGGACGTTTTGGGATTGGACACTAAACAAGAGCACCTCAAAAGCCTCCTTGTTGGCCCCCCTTTCCCCTTTCCTTCCTAGTAGAGGACTCTCGTAGCAAAAAAAAACCGTCCAGAATGGCCCAGATACTGCCCATACGATTCCAAGAACATCTGCAGGTAAGGAGAAATTGCTTCACGAAATGTTTTCTTCTCGTCTTTTTTTTTTTTTTTTTTTTTTTTTTTTTTTTTTTGCTGCACTTCCTCGCCCTTGCGTGTGCACACAGGCATTGCATGGCGCTTCTAAATGGGAATGTAAAAAGAGCGCTGCGGGCTGTTGCTCAATATAGCCACAGGCCTGCTTTAGCCAAGGATGACTTGGAGAAATTGAACACTGCAAACCCACAGCGTGTTTTCTTTACCTGCGTCGTATGGTGGAAATAACACAAACAAACGCCGCCTGTCATTTGCACTGCAGACGTCAGTGCAGACACTTGCCATGTTTTGACACTTGCCGGCGACCGGGCTCAGCTGTTCGCCCTCTAGCTGAGACATGAATGGTCCTCAAATGTTGTTGCCATGTCCTGCAGCAGTATCTTCACCAGCTTGGATAGCACTAGCAACAACATCCTAGCATAGGGATCACGGAATAAGGCATTTTATGTTAAAAATGAAAAAGAGTAATGCCATCCATGTATTTCCTGCAGAGGTGGGTAGAGTAGCCAGAAATTGTACTCAAGTAAGAGTACTGTTACTTTAGAGATTTATTACTCAAGTAAAAGTAAGGAGTAGTCACCCAAATATTTACTTGAGTAAAAGTCTAAAGTATTTTGTGAAAAAACTAGTCAAGTACTGAGTAACTGATGAATAACCTGTTCGTTTAATGACGGCAACAAATAATGCACAAAAACATAAAAATAGCAATGAGCAAATTCAGAGCCAGGGATATCTCTTAAGCAACTAAAACAATATTATATATTGAATAATAATACATTAAAATAAAAAAAATTAAGGAAAATTGAGCCACAATAACTTAACAGCACCGTATAGGCTCAGTAGGCATTCATTGATTGATTGATTGAAACTTGTATTAGTAGATTGCACAGTACAGTACATATTCCGTACAATTGACCACTAAATGGTAACACCCCAATAAGTTTTTCAACGTTAATCAATTCATGGTAAACACACTGTGCACTTCTGATTGGTGTTTCTGTATGTGTGTGTGTGTGTGTGTGTGTGTATTAAAACTACTCTTAGAAGTACAATTTATCCCAAAAGTTACTCAAGTAGATGTAACGGAGTAAATGTAGCGCATTACTACCCACCTCTGATGGCTTGGCATCATATACAGTCATGCTCAAAAGTTTACATACACTTGTAAAGAACATAATGTCATGGCTGTCTAGAGTTTCCAATAATTTCTACAACTCTTATTTTTTTGTGATAGAGTGATTGGAGCACATACTTGCTGGTCACAAACACACATTCATGAAGTTTGTTTCTCTTATGAATTTATTATGGGTCTACTGAAAGTGTGACCAAATCTCCTGGGTCAAAAGTATACATACAGCAATGCATCACATGGACAAAGATAAGACCTTCTGGAGGAAAGTGATGTGGTCAGATGAAACAAAAATGTAGCCGTTTGTCCACAATACCCAGCAATATGTTTGGAGGAGAAAAGGTGAGGCCTTTAATCCCAGGAACACCAGACCTACCGTCAAGCATGATGGTGGTAGTATTATGCTCTGGGCCTGTTTTGCTCCCAATGGAACTGGTGCTTCACAGGGAGTAAATGGGACAATGAAATAGGAGGATTGCCTCCAAATTCTTCAGGACAACCTAAAATCATCAGCCCGGAAGTTGGGTCTGGAGTGCAGTTGGGTGTTCCAACAGGACAATGACCCCAAACACATGTCAGAAGTGGTAAAGGAATGGCTAAATCAGGCTAGAATGAAGGTTTTAGAATGGCCTTCCCAAAGTCCTGACATGTAGACAATGCTGAAGAAACAAGTCCATGTCAGAAAACCAACCCATTTAGCTGAACTGCACCAATTTTGTCAAGAGGAGTGCTCAAAAATTCAACCAGAAGCTTGTGGATGGCTAACAAAAGCGCCTTATTGCAGAGAAACTTGCCAAGGTACATGTAACCAAATATTAACATTGCTGTATGTATACTTTTGACCCAGCAGATTTGGTCACATTTTCAGTAGACCCATAATAAATTCATAAAAGAACCACACTTCATAAATGTTTTTTGTGACCAACAAGTATGTGCTCCAATCACTCTATCACAAAAAAAACAAGAGTTGTAGAAATGATTTGGAACTCAAAACAGCCATGAGTTACAAGTGTATGTAAACCTGTAAGCGTCAAAGGTGAGCTGGAGTCTATCCTAGTTCACTTTGAATGAGAGGCAGGGTAAACACTGGACTGGTCACCAGTCAATCATAGGACACACATACAACAATTCACACTCACATTCACACTTATGGACAATTTAGAGCAGGGGTGCCCAAATGTATGGTCTCCAAGGGCCAAAGTAAAAATGTGCTAATGGTCTACGGGCCAAACAGTGATTTTTACCATGCAACAGTACCACCAGTGTGTAATTTAGTCTCAAACTGCCATATACTGTATAAATATAAATTGTGTGCCTAATTCAGTTAACCTGCAACTCTGCATCTTGTATGTACATTTTTAAATTTCAAAACATTTATTTAAAAAAGTCACTTTCTGCAGATTTTTGCCATTTCCAGGTGTTGTTTTGTAACCTGTTCCTCCTTGATATTTCATGATCCGATCGCTTTCAAACTGTACCTAGACAGGTCAGACATGGAAGATGCTGAAATTCGAAGCGCTTAGGTGTTTATTGTTAGACATGGGCGAAGCATGGCGAACAAGATTATCCTTTTCCATAGAGCGTCAAAAAGTTACAACTTTACCGTAGAGCAGGGGTCTCAAATTCAAACGAAACTAGTTATAGTGTGTAAAAAAAATATTCTGTAGTTTTTCCGTTTAAAAAAATTGGAAGCTCAGTCACCAGAGCTTAGTGTTTTTTTAACCAAATCAGAATCAGAAATACTTTAATAATCCCCGAGAGGAAATTAAGATTTTCTGCACAATCCCATTCAAGTGCAGACTAACATTACAGGATCAACAGCGCCCCTTACAAAAAAGGTGAGAAACGGGTAAATGCTGAGGGTGGTTAGGAAAAAAAAAATTCAGTCTAAGCCTGGGCCCCGGGTAAGAGGGTCCAGACTGAGGCCAAGGGAAAAAAACCTCATAGCCATAGCACACACAAACATGTGTAAGAGGGAAACGTCAAAGAACACAAAGGACATTAAAGATTAAAAGAGCAGAGCTGATGCAACCAGCCACCTCTACAGAGAGCCATTACTGTAAATTGAAAAACTGAACCACTTTTGTTTTAGTTATATATTTTTTTACAATAAAATGTATGGCCATTTTTTTACAGTGCATTACTAATTTGAAAAACAATACCACTTTTACTTTTATCGCACAATTCTGGTGACTGCGCTGCATTTTTTTTTTTACTGTAAAATCTATGTTACCCGTTTTTACAGTGCATTAATGTAAATGTAAAATTTATTATTTTAAATCAATTTAAGGTAAATTTCTGGTGACTGAGCTGCCAGGTTCTACAGTAAAATCTACATACTTTTTTTTTTTTTTTTACAGCATAGTCTTGGGAACATGCCATCACTCACTATGTTTCCATGCACTAAATTAGTCTGATTTGTCAAATAGTTTTTGTTTTTTTTCACACCTACGTGTGAAGTCTTAATGCACACTCTCTAATGCGACTATTGGCCATGTGCCTCCCGTATACTGGTGGGCGGTATTTCCTTTTAGTGGATAAATTAATTCCTTTCCGGTTGACCTATGACATCACACTAGCCATCTGCGGATCCTTACAACTTGTTTTAACTGATGTCTGCTGTAATATTGACACAGATTATAAATATTATGTCTCTAATGGCTTTGCTGATGTTAAATAGCAGACAGCATCAAGAAACGATCTTGGATTGCGCTACGAATATGACGCTACTACCAAGAATATATCGGGGCGAATGCAAGTCCAATGCAAAGAAAAAGACCGGTCAAAGATTTTTTTTCTAAGGAATTTTCAGACGAAAATCATGGAAACACAACTTTTGAATGTCTCGAATTTAAAAGGCTCCTTCTGGATTGATGGACAGAGTTTCAAATCCGAAGGAAAAGCTATCCAGAGGAAGGTTGCTATTGTTGTGGAATTTCATCTTGCCGGTTGTGCTGAAAGTTAATCAGTTTGGACTGCACAGATGTAGCGTAAAGATGTTTGCATACACTTTATTATTCGCCTTTAATACATTCGCTTCATTATCATTTCTCTCATTCGTATTTTGTCCGGGAGTCCAAATTAAGCCGGCATTTTACATTTCCTTAGCTACCTTATTAAATAAATCTGCATGCACTGAATGATTGTGCAGCTTGAAATAGTGGAGTATTACTTGTATTATATTATTACATTTGGTAGCCACCCTTTGGCGGGTTAAACAAAATGGGTCCACTTTGGGCATTTCTGATTTAGAGTTTCCATTGACCATGATTTAGAATGTAGGAAAATTGCATGCCACCTGTCCATACATCCAAACGTCCATAGCTGTAAGGTCTACTTGGGGATGATTCATCCAAAAATGTCCTGTTTGCGTCACTCCCTCCCTTTTCGTCACAATGCTATGTCTGCATATGTTAAAGTCCCCGCAAAGGTAAACATGCATTATGAGTTTCAAAATGAATAAAAAGTGAAAGCAGTTCTATTTTCGAAAAAGTTTTTCAAGTGGCATGCAAATAATCTTAGGATATAGCGGGATCGCGATCTGACAGACGCCTGAATTGGAATGCAGAAATTATTTCACTATCCTTGTCCTTTCTCGCATGATCTCTCTTCCCCAAGTTGCCAGGAAACAGTACAGTGAAAACAGCTGCTGCATATAAATACATTTTGATCAATGAACTTCATAAAAAAATGTGTTACTATAATTATGAACCACTACACAAGTTGAGAGCACAGCTTGACTCCCAACTGTCTATATTTCAATGAGGCAACTATGAATGCTGTATTTACACTGTTTCAAATGATTGTCATGGATCATTATCACCGGGCCATTTTATGACCTTTCAAACTCTATCCAGAAAGTGACTGCCTATCTCAGCATTGTGCAGAACATACAACTCCAAAAAGAACATCTACTGTATGTGGTAATTAGCTGGTCCAATATCCCTTTTAAAGAAACCTTAATTGAATTAATAGAGGATGTATGTTCAGCAATCTATAAATGGACCCAAACTGTGACAAGACAAATTGGCCCCCGCGCGGCCAAACCAGGCCGTTTAAAACACATCACTGTTGGGTTTACACATATAGGCCTGCGCTGTACTGCTGTCTTAGGTTTACAGTGCATCCGGAAAGTATTCACAGTGCTTCACTTTTTCCACATTTTGTTTCCAAAATGAAATACATTTATTTTTTCCTCGAAGTTATACCAACAACACCCTATAATGACAACATGGAAACATTTTTTTTCCGAGATTTTTACAAATGTATTAAAAATAAAAAACTAAGAAATCACATGTACATAAGTATTCACAGCCTTGCTCAATACTTTATTGATGCACCTTTGGCAGCAATTACAGCCTCAAGTCTTTTTGAACACAATGCCACATGCTTGGCACACCTATCTTTGGGCAGTTTTGTCCATTCCTCTTTGCAGCACCTCTCAAGCTCCATCAGGTTGGATGGGAAGTGTTGGTGCGCAGCCATTTTCAGATCTCTCCAGAGATGTTCAAACGGATTCAAGTGTGGGCTCTGGCTGGGACACTTAAGGGCATTTACAGAGTTGTCCCGAAGCCATTCCTCTGATATCTTGGCTTTGTGCTTAGGGTTGTTGTCCTTCTAAAAGATGAAACGTTGCCTTAGTCTGAATTCAAGAGCATTCTGAAGCAGGTTTTCATCCAGGATGTCTCTGTATATTGTTTTATTAATCTTTCCCTGTATCGTGACAAGTCTTCCAGTTCTTGCTGCTAAAAACACCCCAACAGCATGATGCTGCCACCACCATGCTTCCCTGTATTGGCCTGGTGATGAGCGGTGCCTGGTTTACTCCAAACATGATGCCTGGCATTCACGCCTAATAGTTCAATCTTTGTCTCTTCAGACCAGAGAATTTTGTTTCTCATGGTCTGAGAGTCTCTCAGGTGCATTTTGGCAAACTTTTACAAAGGAATGACTTCTACTATATATGCCTGATTGGTGGATTGCTGCAGATATGGTTTTCCTCTTTCCACAGAGGAATGCTGTAGCTCTGACAGAGTGACTATCGGGTTCTTCGTTACCTCCCTGATTTAGGTCCTTCTCTCCTGATCGCTCAGTTTAGACGGCTGGCCAGCTCCAGGAAGAGTCACGGTGGTTCCAAACGTGTTCCATGTATGGATGATGGAGGCCACTGCTCATTGGGACTTTAAAGGCAGCACATATTTTTCTGTACCTTTTACCCAGATTTGTGCCTCAAGACAATCCTGTCTCTGAGGTCTACAGACAATTCCTTCGAAATTCATTGCAAAGGCTATAAACGCTTATGTACATGTGATTTCCAAGTTGTTTTTAATTTTTAATACATTTTCAATAGTATATTCCATTTTGGAATAAGGCTATATAACATAGCAAAATGTGGAAAAAACTGAAGCGCTGTGAATACAATGTCCCACATGTACTTGCCCACTTGTCTAGAATAGAGTGAATGACTCATCACGCAAGTTCACTCTTTTTTACCGCAGGCATCTGCAAAATTGTGCTGACAGTTTTCCTGCAACGGTGTACCAAGTACCAACTAGTTCTTGGCTAATAGAGTGGTCTACACCATTTACACAGATAAAAGCAATATCTTTTATGAAGGGGATGTTCAAACAACTTAAGAAATGCAAGAATAAAGGCCAAACAGTTTATTTTCCATTGGTACACCAGCTTGTTGAGCTCTTTCTGCATCCAGCAATGTCCCAGCAGTGACGTTTCAAGGTTACTTTCTTCTTTTATGTCATCGTCTGACTCGGATCACATGACGTTTATCATTTTTTGCTCTCCACAGATCGTGATTGGTTAATTATTTGCCAACTGTTGCTTTAATACAGGATCCACAATGAGCCCAGGATCCACAATAAGCCCAGACCTAAGTAAGGTTGAATAACTTTTTGGGCTTTCCCTGTAGCTGAACTTTCATAGAATTTAGTTCGTCCATCCAGCTATCCATTTTCTATCGCTTGTCCCTCTCGGGGTCACGGGGGTGGGGGATGGGTGCAGTATAACATCCAAACTGGAAATTGTGATGTATCATGTTGTATGCTTGCATGTTCGAAATAAACTCAAACTCAAACTCAATTGAATAAGGTTTTCCCTATACGTTATCCACAATTTGAATAAAAGGCAACTGACTCTTTCCTGTCGCTTTGTAATACAACTAGCAAAAAACAGTGGTACTTACAGAGGAAAATATTTTTTAGGTGGCACTTGGTGTTTTTGGTATTATTCGCAGTAATATACTGTCTTTTATTTCCATAATGCTATAACAAACTACATCAGTCTGAAAAAGACTGTGTTGTTTACTTGAGGTACTTATGAAACAAAATGCCACTTCAACAATGTGGAGAAACCTACAGTTATCTAGCTCTCCTCTGTGGAGGAACTATTTCCACAATGACGTTCCATAGCTGCCCCTTTGCTTGCTATTTTGTTGCCAAAAAAGTTGGTGACGCACCCCCCCTCTACCTCCCCTCGTCTCTAGCTTGTTGTTATGGTAACGACAGGCGGTGAAATGGCCTTTCACTAGAAGAAGCACAGAGCCCCTCTCACCCGCCCCCTTCTTCTGGCCAGCAGCCCCACTTTTGCCAGCCAAGGATTCTTTATCCACCTATGTATGACTACTTGAAGGCTGGAAGGTTCCTTTCCTCAGAGCTCAGAGTCGCTGGTTCATGGAGACTGTGTTCCACAGCAAGGCACGGGTTATTAGTTGAAATGGCTTTCAACAGTACGTAGTGTTTGGCTTGAGATGGTAAAGCAGCTCCAAGAAATCCCACTCTGGCAGAGCCATGCACCCCTGTGAACAAAGTTGGCTCCAACAGAGTGAAAAATGCTTGGAATTTCAAAACGGGCGACATTGGGCCTCAAGTTGTTTCGCATTTTTTCCGTGGCTTGGTATTTACAGTCGCCTGGGTCAAAATTCAAAGGTGAAACATGGACCCCCAGCACTTTTCCACCCAAAATAACCTGCTGCTAGTTGGTTGCTACTATCCCACTCCACCAAGAGTTGTGTGACAATGACATGTACTGTTGATTTTAATTGTTTTTTTAGCACACTGTCCCATATTGGTGGGTGGGGTTAAGAATCAGTTCTTTGCTAAAGAACACCAATGAGTTGGTGCTTCTTTGTTCGAAGCCCGAGTTTTGACAGCAAAGAGGCTTTGCTTAAATGTCTTAAAAGCAAAGAAGTGTTGCTAAATCAGTTTTTGGATCCAAACTAACACTAGAACCGGCTTTATGGAAAATAGGTAAATGAGGTTCTAAGTGGTGTCATCTGGACTGTTTTGGAAGTTAACTGTTGCTAGCCATGCTCATCAAGTACACAATGGTGTGAGGGACTAAGTTATTCTTCATCACCACCCTTTGTTATCCCTGTATTATACTGTATTTGTGTTGTCGGCTAAGTATGTCAGAGTTCCATTTAGTTGTATAAATGGATCAATAGTGTAGTGCAGTGGTCCACAACCTTTTTGTAACTGCGGACCGGTTAATGCTTGACAATTTTACCACGGACCGGCGGGGGCGGCGTTGATTGTCATGAAATAATAATAAACGTGAATCCACTGTGTACTCATACGGACCTTTTATTAGCACATTGCGTCAACAACATAACATGAGCATAACATTAAAGTCTCTGGTAACATCCTCTCAGCCCATTACGTAAATAAAAAATCACGTGGAAAAATATGTAAATGACAAGAACCAGCAATTCCGCACTTCTTTCTTTATGAATGTTATTTTTCAACAGCTTAAATAAAGTTGCCAGTTTGAACCGTCAGATAAGCCTACTGCATGTTTGTGTGCCCGAGACTCACAAGCTCTCCTCTCCTGCTCTCCTCTCCCTCACCTCCCTCTGTTGGCGACCACTGCCCTAACGCTCTCTGAATTTGGTTGCTATGGTAACTTTTACATGCCTTCAAAATAAGATGCTGATACAGCATAAAAAATGAATATAAAGTGCATGAGAATTGTAACTCACTGTAACGCTAAATCAATGGGAGCCCTGAGCTTGTTTCTCTGCAACGAGACGGTCCCAACTGGGGGTAATTGGAGACAAAGACACCCGAAGTGTGTTGCTTATGTCCAGTCTGCGCCGTTGTTTTTATTTTGGTGGCTGTCACTGCAGAAAATCCCGCTTCACACAGATAGGATGTCTGAAATGGCAACAGGGTTTTCAGTGCTGTGGTGGCGATCTCGGGGTATTCTCCCATGACTTTAATCCAGAACACCAGCAGAGTTGTTGTCTCAAACACATTAAAGGCTGCCATCATTTACGATCTCCAGCAGTTGATCTTCTTCTTGCACAGACATGCTGGATTCACCTGCTTTGTTGACAAATAGGTCGCGGATCCATTCCTTGGCCGTTCGTGGGTCATTTGAAGTTGGGAAGGAGCGCTCAAACTCTTTTAAAAGCACAGACAGGTGATCTTGCACCAGCTTGGTGAATGAAGGTGCAGACTCAGTCTCACACAAAATCCCCGCTAATGTTTGAGAGCCGGTCGCCGCATATTATGAAGAGCGGGCTTGGTGCGTGGGAATCACCTGTTGCGATAAATTCATATTTCAAGTAGGACTCCTGGTATTGTCTGTTTAGAAGCTTTCTTTTTTTGGAAGTCGGAGGCTGTTCTTCTCTCTCTTCACAGTGCATTTTCCCCTTCACAAAGAAACTTTCCAAAGATGTCTGTGTTTTACTCATTTTGCTAGCCGGGTTAAATTTTGGCGCTCATGTGACCAAGATATAATCGAGAGAATACTGTGATTTTTCAAAATAAAAGACTTTAAAAAAGAAAGAAAAAAAAAAGAAAGATCATTCGGGCTCAGATAATAAATAAAACGGAAATAACTAATTATTTCTTGTGCGGCCTGGTACCAATCGATCCACGGACCGGTAGGTTGGGGACCACTGGTGTAGTGTATTACATAGCTAAATGGCATAGGATCAGTTCCCAATGCTTTCCCCCATACAGGATTGACTTACAATAATCCACCGTTTGCCTGAGAGCTTGCAATGCACCATTTTTTTCATTTCATTTCATTTTTATTTATCTCCTTCATTGATGTGAATTTTTGATCAATAGACAATTAAACTCTAACAACAAAACACATATTTACACACCTATGCTTGAGAAGCAACAGGATGAAGAAAATCTTATATTTTCTGCTCCCTTCAACATAATAAGTAGTTAATGGATACCCCGATTCACAAGCATCTAAACCAAACAAATACATCCAAATATAATGAAAACAAACAAAAAACACACAAAAAAACCAGGAAGTGCAAAAACTTCATGAAATACAAACCAAACAAAAAATAATATACACCTCACGGGATGATACAAAACAAATACAAAACCAGACAAAAGATAAGTAAAATAATAAATATAAAGCAAAATGTAAACACTTACGGCTGTCCATATAGATAGATAGTACTTTATTGATTCCTTCAGGAGAGTTCCCTCAGGAACATTTAAATGATCGTATTGTTCTGTCTTTATATATTTTTTTCAATTGGAATATATTTGTACAAACTTTTATCTCACTTTAAAGAGAATTCCATAGTTTAACCCCCACCACTGATATACACATTTGTTTTAAAGTTGTCCTTGAATACTGATGTTTGAAATGACCTTTTCTTCTATGCTCTTCATTCTCAGAAGTGATGACAAATGTTTTTGGTAAATTTGCTGGTAATGTTTTACTTTTAGCCTTAAACATAATACATCATGTCTGTAACTTTACTAGCTCCTGTAGTTTCAAAAAACCAGAATTAATAAATAGTATGTTAGTGTGTTCTAGATAATCTGCTTTATGAATAATCTTTTATAGCTCTTTTCTATAGTTGATACAATGCCTTTATGTTACTCATATGTGTTCCCCCACACTTCCACACAGTAGCTGATATATGGCAATATAAGTGCACAATACAATATACGCATTGCCCTATAATCTGACACATATTTTACCTTGTTTAATGTAAAAATACTCTCAGACATCTTTTTCCGTACATGTGCAATATGAAATGTCCATGTCAGACCGTCATCCAGTATCACTCCTAAAAATCTAAGTTCAGAAACCCTTTCAATATCAATTCCATCTATTGACAGTTTGATCGTTTCCTCCCTTTTCCTCTTACAAAAAATCATAAACTTTTTTTTTTTTTTTTACAATTAATGATAATTAATTGACATCAAACCATCTCTTAAGTTTAATAATTTCCTGTTCAATAATGTTTGATAACGCTTTTAAGTCATGTCCCGAACAGTAAAAATTGGTGTCGTCCGCAAATAATACAAATTTCAATAACTTTGATACCTCACATATATCATTAATATATAAAATAAACAATTTTGGTCCCAAAACCGAACCTTGTGGAATTCCACATTCAATCCTCATTTGTTCAGATGTATTACCCACAAAATCCACAAACTCTTGTCTATTATCTAAATAACTTCTTAGCCAGTCTAAAACTACTCCCCTCACACCAAATGAATGCAACTTCGACAATAATATAGAATGATCTATAGTGTCAAATGCTTTTTTTAAGATCGATAAACACCCCTATAGTGTATTTCTATTATCAGTTGCTGTTGCTATATCCTCCATTATATTCATTACAGCTGAAGCAGTGGATCTATTGGTCCGGAATCCATACTGGCTCTCACTCAACAGCATGTTCTTTTCAATAAAACTGTCTAATTTTTCTACAAATATTTTTTCAATTATTTTAGAAAATTGTGACAGCAGTGACACTGGTCTGTAATTAGTAAATCTATGTTTATCTCCCGTTTTAAAGAGTGGGATTACCTTTGCTACCTTCATTCTATTTGGAAAGGTCCCTGTTTGAAAAGAAAGATTAAAAACATAATAAAGAGGTTTGATGATACAGTCAATAGTCTTTTTCACAAGTATCACGTCTATACCATCACTGTCTGTTGATGTCTTATTTTTCAGTTTTGTTACCAACGATCAGAGGTGGGTAGAGTAGCCAGAAATTGTACTCAAGTAAGAGTACTGTTACTTTAGAGATTTATTACTCAAGTAAAAGTAAGGAGTAGTCACCCAAATATTTACTTGAGTAAAAGTAAAAAGTATGTTGTAAAAAAACTACTCAAGTACTGAGTAACTGATGAGTAACATACACACACATATCATATATATATATATATATATATATATATATATATACACACATATATATATGTGTATGTATATATATATATATATATATATATATATATATATATATATATATATATACACACACATATATATATGTGTATGTATATATATGTATATATGTGTGTGTGTGTGTGTATATATATATATATATATATATATATATATATATATATATATATATATATATATATATACATACATTGATATATACAGTATATAATTTATATTTATTTTTTTTGCCGTTTTTGTTTACATGTTAATAGTGTTTTAATGAATATACATGCATGTTTAACACATATAGATTCCTTTCTTTCATGAAGACAAGAATATAAGTTGGTGTATTACCTGATTCTGATGACTTGCATTGATTGGAATCAGACAGTAGTGATGACAAACGTCCACGTTTTCAAATGGAGGAGAAAAAAAAGTTCCTCCTTTCTGTCTAATACCACATGAAAGTGGTTGGTTTTTGGCATCTTATATGTCCAGCTTCCATATTCGTTTTTATACACTTTACAAGAAATACATTGGCGGCAAACTCCGTAGCTTGCTAGCTTGTTTGCGCAGGCTTTCGGAGACTCTTATTTAGAAAGCGCAGGCGCGATGGAGCGGCACTTTTATTGTGGAGACAGGAACTGTGCAGTCAGTCTTTAGGCTTTTGACGGGGTGTACGGTTGAAATAAAAAATTGTCTTTTTTCCTTCACACTTTTGATTGCACAGTACAGTACATATTCTGTACAATTGACCACTAAATGGTAACACCCCAATAAGTTTTTCAACTTGTTTAAGTCAGGTCATGTGACCCCTGGCTCTGTTTGATTGGTCCAACGTCACCAGTGACTGCATCTGATTGGTGGAACGGAGTGAACGTCACCAGTGACTGTATTTGTTGAAACGCAGGCACTATGAAGGTCTGTCTGACAGACCAAAACAAACAAAGCGTGCATTAACAGATCGATAAAAATTAGTAGCGAGTAGCGAGCTGAATGTAGATAAAAGTAGCGGAGTAAAAGTAGCGGAGTAAAAGTAGCGTTTCTTCTCTATAAATATACTCAAGTAAAAGTAAAAGTATGTTGCATTAAAACTACTCTTAGAAGTACAATTTATCCCAAAAGTTACTCAAGTAGATGTAACGGAGTAAATGTAGCGCGTTACTACCCACCTCTGCCACCGATACAGTTTCATTTTCACTAACATCTCCTAGAAGCATGGACTGTAGCACTTTGCTCCCCACTCTCCATCCGCTCTGTATATCTTTATGTTCTCCAATACTCTCTGCCAATTTGGGTCCAACATTCACAAAAAAATAATTGAATCCATTCGCCACTTCATTCATGTTTTTTTATCATCTTATTTTCCTCATTGATAAAATGGCTTGGTGGGTTTGTAGGCCCCGATATTTTTTCTATTACCTTGTTCAGAATATTCCAAGTTCCTTTGATATTGTTTTTATTTTTTTCTAGTAAATTATTATAATATTCTTTTCTTAGCTTGTCTCATTATTGTTATCAATTTGTTTTTGTAAACCTTGTATTTCGTTTCAGCATCCTTTGTTCTTACTTTTATGAAGTCTCAAAAAAGTTTGTTTTTCTTTTTACAAGCATTCTGTAGTCCCTTTATAATCCAAGGCTTTTTATTGTAGCTGTCTCTTTGTTTCCATACATTCAGACAATGCTTTTCATACAATAATAAATATATATTAAGATAAGCCTCATATGCAGCATTTGCCTCTCCCACATACACCTCATTCCAGTCTGCTTCAAATAAGTCCTTCCTAAACTTATTTATTGCTTCTTCAGTCCTTTTCCTTACATACCAATGGGTTTTCTCCTCCCTTTTTCTATACATTTGACAGTCATAAGTAAGAAACACGGGTAAGTGGTCACGTATATAGTGAATTACTAGTCCACTTTTTATATTATGGTCCATGACATTTATGAAGATGTGATCGATTAACGTTGCACAATTTGTCGTTATTCTACTGGGTTTGGTGATCAATGGATAAAGCCCTCTACTATATACCACATCCAAGAAGTCTCTTGTTGATTTATTTCTGGGTGAGCTTAGCAGGTCTATGTTATAGTCGCCACACATGACGAATGTTTTCTTTTCCTTTACCTTACACAATAATTCTTCCAGACTATCATTAAATGCTTCTACCTTAGACTCAGGTGTCCTATATAAACACGTAACAATAACATTTCTCTTATTTTCTATGTCTACCTCCACAGTTACACATTGAAATATATCATCGATTACCACTATCATACATTCAAGAGGTTTGCATTTCAAGTCACAGTGAACAAACAGGGCCACACCCCCTCCCTTCTTGTTTCTTCTACTCCTGTGATACAACTCATACGCGTCAATGGAGAAATCGATACCTCTGTCTTTATCAATCCATGTTTCAGAAAGTGCAATTATTTTGAATTTGCCATTTATAGTCTTCAAATATTCGTCAATCTTTGAGAAATTTGCATATAAGCTTCTACAATTGAAAGGTATTAAAGAAAATGTATTATCTAAACTAATTTTAATTATCATTAAATTGTTCCTCGGTATAGTAGTCACAAGCAATGTTCCCTCTAATTGTTCATGTGTCTGAGCAAACACAAAAACTCCCTGAGCATTCAGTGGAGCAGATGTGAGCAACATCACACGTGGCAATACCAGCAGCACACCTGTCTCAAACCAATGTTTTATAATAACACTCAAATGAGAGGAGTAATTTTCATGAGATTATTTTGTAATATTAGTGATTTGGCCCACTTGTAATGAAATTAAAAGAAATCTTGGTTTGGTTGTTATCATCAGTCATCAACAATTGAGAACAGAGAAATGGATATTGAAACAGTGTAGGTCTGACTTGGTAGGATATGTACAGCAAGTAGTGGACATAGAGAGAGAGAGAGAGATCAGAAGGCATAAGAAAAATATCTGCATTTGATTGTTTACATTTGATTATTAACAACAATCCGGGGAGGGTGTTAGTTTAGGGTTGAAGTTGCCTGGAGGTGTACTTTTATTGCGGTTTTGAAGGAGGATAGAGATGCCCTTTATTTTATACATGTTGGGAGCGCATTCCACATTGATGTGGCATAGAAAGAGAATGAGTTAAGACCTTTGTTAGATCGGAATCTGGGTTTAACGTGGTTAGTAGAGCTCCCCCTGGTGTTGTGGTTATGGCGGTCATTTACGTTAAGGAAGTAGTTTGACATGTACTTCGGTATCAGGGAGGTGTAGCGGATATTATTGACTAGGCTCAGTGCAAGTTGTTTTACTCTGTCCTCCGCCCTGAGCCAGCCCACTTTGGAGAAGTGGGTAGGAGTGAGGTGGGATCTGGGGTGGAGGTCTAGAAGTAATCTGATTAGCTTGTCCTGGGATGATTGGAGTCTAGATTTGAGGGTTTTGGAGGTGCTAGGGTATAATTTATAGTCTGTGTATTCAGCTCTTGAAAACGATTGATTCTCAGTTGTCTCACCTTCTCGCCGTTTAGCCTTCCCCGTCTCCAGCCAAGGATGAGCCATGTCAGTCATAAGCCAAGCAGTTCTCATCTATATTGATCCAAGTCGCGTAGCTCTCGAATCGTGACAACTTTGGCTTCTTCAGATGTTCCATTTAGCCGAATCATGATTTTGCAGTTCCGTGTCCATGTTGCTTGTATCTTGTTTTCTTTTCTGAGGAGGCGTGCTTGTCTTGCAATGTCGACATTCTTCTTTGTAAGATGTTCATTAATGTAAACCCCAGTTCCCTTCAGCTTCCTTCCCTGCCGTAGTAACTCTGTTTTATGTTTTCGATTCACAAACCGGATCACAATGGTTGGGTTGGTTCTGCTGTCCTTCCTGGGGATAGTATGGCATGCCGAAATGCTGCCACTTTGAAGAGTCATGTTTTTACTTGTGAAGAAAAACTGAGCTGCCACCTTACCGTGGTTGAGGAGTTTGCGTGTCCCAATGATCCTAGGAGCTATGTTGTCCGGGGGTTTCTATGCCCCCTGGTAGGGTCTCCCAAGGCAAACTGGTCCTAGGTGAGGGATCAGACAAAGAGCAGCTCGAAGACCTCGATGAAGAACAAACACAAAGGACCCAGATTTCCCTCGCCCGGACGCGGGTCACCGAGGCCCCCCTCTGGAGCCAGGCCCGGAGGTGGGGCACGATGGCGAGCGCCTGGTGGCCGGGCCTGTCCCCATGGGGCCCGGCCGGGCACAGCCCGAAGAGGCAACGTGGGTCCCCCCTCCAATGGGCTCACCACCCATAGCAGGGGCCATAGAGGTCGGGTGCAGTGTGAGCTGGGCGGCAGCCGAGGGCAGGGCGCTTGGTGGTCCGATCCTCGGCTACATAAGCTGGCTCTTGGGACGTGGAACGTCACTTCGCTGGGGGGGAAGGAGCCTGAGCTAGTGCGTGAGGTGGAGAAGTTCCGGCTAGATATAGTCGGACTCACTTCGACGCACAGCAAGGGCTCTGGAACCACTTCTCTTGAGAGGGGCTGGACTCTCTTCCACTCTGGCGTTGCCGGCAGTGAGAGGCGACGGGCTGGGGTGGCAATTCTTGTTGCCCCTCGGCTCAAAGCCTGCACGTTGGAGTTCAACCCGGTGGACGAAAGGGTAGCTTCCCTCCGCCTTCGGGTGGGGGGACGGGTCCTGACTGTTGTTTGCGTTTACGCGCCAAACGGCAGCTCAGAGTACCCACCCTTTTTGGATTCACTCGAGGGAGTACTTGAGAGTGCTCCCCCGGGTGATTCCCTCGTTCTACTGGGGGACTTCAACGCTCATGTTGGCAGCGACAGTGAAACCTGGAGAGGTGTGATTGGGAAGAATGGCCGCCCGGATCTGAACCCGAGTGGTGTTCTGTTATTGGACTTTTGTGCTCGTCACAGATTGTCGATAACAAACACCATGTTCAAACATAAGGGTGTCCATATGTGCACTTGGCACCAGGACACCCTAGGCCGCAGTTCCATGATCGACTTTGTAGTTGTGTCATCGGATTTGCGGTCTCATGTTTTGGACACTCGGGTGAAGAGAGGGGCGGAGCTTTCTACCGATCACCACCTGGTGGTGAGTTGGCTGCGATGGTGGGGGAGGATGCCGGACAGACCTGGCAGGCCCAAACGCATTGTGAGGGTTTGCTGGGAACGCCTGGCAGAGTCTCCTGTCAGAGAGAGTTTCAATTCCCACCTCCGGAAGAACTTTGAACATGTCACGAGGGAGGCGCTGGACATTGAGTCCGAGTGGACGATGTTCCGTACCTCTGTTGTCGAGGCGGCCGATTGGAGCTGTGGCCGCAAGGTAGTTGGTGCCTGTCGTGGCGGTAATCCTAGAACCCGTTGGTGGACGCCGGCGGTGAGGGATGCCGTCAGGCTGAAGAAGGAGTCCTATCGGGTTCTTTTGGCTCATGGGACTCCTGAGGCAGCAGACAGGTACCGACAGGCCAAGCGGTGTGCGGCTTCAGCAGTCGCGGAGGCAAAAACTCGGACATGGGAGGAGTTCGGGGAGGCCATGGAAAAAGACTTCCGGACGGCTTCGAAGCAATTCTGGATCACCATCCGCCGCCTCAGGAAGGGGAAGCAGTGCAGTGTCAACACCGTGTATGGTGGGGATGGTGCTCTGCTAACCTCGACTGCGGATGTTGTGGATCGGTGGAGGGAATACTTCGAAGACCTCCTCAATCCTACCAGCACGTCTTCCTATGAGGAAGCAGGGCCTGGGGAATCTGTGGTGGGCTCTCCTATTTCTGGGGATGAGGTTGCCGAGGTGGCTAAAAAGCTCCTCTATGGCAAGGCCCCGGGGGTGGATGAGATCCGCCCGGAGTTCCTTAAGGCTCTGGATGTTGTGGGGCTGTCTTGGTTGACAAGACTCTGCAACATCGCGTGGACATCGGGGGCGGTACCTCTGGATTGGCAGACCGGGGTGGTGGTTCCTCTCTTTAAGAAGGGGAACCGGAGGGTGTGTTCCAACTATCGTGGGATCACACTCCTCAGCCTTCCCGGTAAGGTCTATTCAGGTGTACTGGAGAGGAGGCTACGCCGGATAGTCGAACCTCGGATTCAGGAGGAACAGTGTGGTTTTCGTCCTCGTCGTGGAACTGTGGACCAGCTCTATACTCTCGGCAGGGTCATTGAGGGTGCATGGGAGTTTGCCCAACCAGTCCACATGTGCTTTGTGGACTTGGAGAAGGCATTCGACCGTGTACCCCGGGAAGTCCTGTGGGGAGTGCTCAGAGAGTATGGGGTAACGGACTGTCTTATTGTGGCAGTTCGCTCCCTGTATAATCAGTGCCAGAGTTTGGTCCGCATTGCCGGCAGTAAGTCGGACACGTTTCCAGTGAGGGTTGGACTCCGCCAAGGCTGCCCTTTGTCACCGATTCTGTTCATAACCTTTATGGACAGAATTTCTAGACGCAGTCAGGGCGTTGAGGGGATCTGGTTTGGTGGCTGCAGGATTAGGTCTCTGCTATTTGCAGATGATGTGGTCCTGATGGCTTCCTCTGGCCAAGATCTTCAGCTCTCGCTGGATCGGTTCGCAGCCGAGTGTGAAGCGACTGGGATGGGAATCAGCACCTCCAAGTCCGAGTCCATGGTTCTCTCCCGGAAAAGGGTGAAGTGCCATCTCCGGGTTGGGGAGGAGACCCTGCCCCAAGTGGAGGAGTTCAAGTACCTCGGAGTCTTGTTCACGAGTGGGGAAGAGTGGATCGTGAGATCGACAGGCGGATCGGTGCGGCATCTTCAGTAATGCGGACGCTGTATCGATCCGTTGTGGTGAAGAAGGAGCTGAGCCAGAAGGCAAAGCTCTCGATTTACCGGTCGATCTACGTTCCCATCCTCACCTATGGTCATGAGCTTTGGGTCATGACCGAAAGGACAAGATCACGGGTACAAGCGGCCGAAATGAGTTGCCTCCGCCGAGTGGCGGGGCTCTCCCTTAGAGATAGGGTGAGAAGCTCTGTCATTCGGGGGGAGCTCAAAGTAAAGCCGCTGCTCCTCCACATCGAGAGGAGCCAGATGAGGTGGTTCGGGCATCTGGTCAGGATGCCACCCGAACGCCTCCCTAGGAAGGTGTTTCGGGCACGTCCGACCGGTAGGAGGCCACGGGGAAGACCCAGGACACGCTGGGAAGACTATCTCTCCCGGCTGGCCTGGGAACGCCTCGGGATCCCCCGGGAGGAGCTGGACGAAGTGGCTGGGGAGAGGGAAGTCTGGGCTTCCCTGCTTAAGCTGCTGCCCCCGCGACCCGACCTTGGATAAGCGGAAGAAGATGGATGGATGGATGGATGGAGAAGTTAATTACTTGCCGTTCAAGTGTCTCAGGTTCGTCAGCGTCCCTGCCGCGAGCCCCGGCCACTCTTGCATATATTTGATGTTTGGTTTCCAGTCCGCTTATAATCAAATCGTCCATTCTGGTGTACTGTTCAAATTCGTCAATTCTTGTTTCTCGGTCGACAATTTTCTTGTCTTTCTCCTTAATGATGTTTTTCAGCATTTTGATTTCGGTCAACAACTCCATGAGTGTGTCTTGCTGTTTGGCCACAGTCTTTACATCCCCCGACAAGGAGTTAAGAGTTTTTCTGATCTCCTCCACGTCTTCCTTGAGTTTCTTGTGTTTCGCACTCTTTTTCTTGATTCACTTGGTTTTCTTCTTAGTTTCAGTTCGGTTTCTTTACTTTTACTTAGTTTTTCTCAGAGTAGCTTGCTAAAACTCACAAACTAAATTGCCGAGACGCGTCACGGCACTTCTGCCTTCCCACAATCCATCTGCGCCTCCGCCTTCCCACACACAAATCACACACAATTAAACACACTTGTATCTGTGTTGTAGGCTAAGTATGAGTTGCAATGTGTGCGCCCATCAGTTAGAAAAGTTTGCATCTCTTGCAATAACCCTGATGGATGGGTTGTGGCGTACCCACTATGGAGTGATATAATTTTCTGCCTTTAAACACCAGATAAAAAATAAATAGGAAAAAATTAAAAACTCAGTTGATGGTCTTGCAAACGTGACAGTCGGTGATGGCTTATGTGGCTTTGCTGTGGTGCTGGAACAATGCTTTTGTGTCAAACCATCGGATGTGACATACAAGACGGGGTCAGCAAATTGCATCAGGGTTCACGTCTTCAGGATGTTGAGGAAATGTTGATTTCATCATGTTTGTGACTAATAGGACACTCTTGGATGTTCAGGAGCATCTGTGCTCAGTTGAACTTAATACTCCTAACTCAATCACTAATGCCCATAAAGCAATTAATACACTGATTTCCACTCTTGTCTCAAATCAAGATTTTCTTATTATAGATAGGCCGGAATATTTTAACACAAGCCCAAGCTTGCAGGAATCATTGGACCCAAAATCCAAATACATTTTACTCGACATGTTCTCTCCATCTTGAATAAATGAAATGTTCATGTATGAAGGTGACCACCTGATTATGCAGATCTCGAGTTTGATAATTGCAATAGGTCTTGTTAGAATATTGTGGCACATATATGTTTAAATACACATCTATACAGTTTTAAACTCAAAATGAATTCAGCTGGCAACAGGCTGTCTGTCTTTACAGGCCTCCTGACCTGTCAAGCTGAACTTTTGGCAATGATTCTTCCTGTTGTTTTGAAATGATCCTGAAACTGTTATGGCTATTCCTAATCACTGCACAGTACAGTAAGAATGTTAAATCTTTCTTTACAAAAAACTCAAAACTAATATTAATATAATAAATACACAACCTATAGTTTTAATTAGGTACACAATTTTCTCTTATCAACCGATGGCGACACTAAGGCGCTCCCTGATGGCCTTGTTGTGCCATAGCCACCTGGACTATTATTCCTTGGACTCGCCCCCACCTTCGTGCGGCCATGAGCGTGTTTGTCTGGCCCAGGCGGTCTTTGTTATGATTGGACTATAAGAATAATAATAATTATTGATCGAGGCTGATTCCGCTCGGTAGTAGCTAGCAACTGGCTGATTGAGACCAATGCTCTAGTTTTAATTTGTGAGCTTTGCTGAATATATTTTGTTCAATCTTTCAAGTAAGTCCTGGCCTATGACTGTCCAATCGAAAAACTCTGGTAATATCTAACAGTTATTGTAAAGTTAAGGAACCTCATATACTATAGTCACTAGTATACTTCAATCATTCAACATGCCTATCAATCCTACCCTTCTTCATGTATCAGTAACTACTGACCTTTTCGTTGTTGTGTTTAACATGTTCATATATTACATTTATATTAGATTTCGTAATACGAAAAAGAAGAATACATAATTTGTAATAGCATATATATTGTTAAATAATAATGATCTCCGACTGGTATGCTCGCTGGCAAATTTCATTTCAAAATACACCCCAACAGTACTTTTGATAAAACTGTTAGCACGGTTTGAACTAATAAATGTTGTGTATTCAAGTGAAAAATGTTTCTGTATCACATTCTGAAAATAAAATTTAATTTGTGTCAATATATTGTTTTGTTTTTTTTAAGGAAAATGGAAATTATACAAGTAAGCAAGAAAGGTCATCAATCTCTGAAAAGTTGATGGGGCATTTTGTAACCCAAATGGCATTCTGTTAGCCTCGTACAGCCCCATGGGTGTGCTGAAAGCTGTTTTGTGCTTATCTTGCTCTGCTACTTCCAGTACCCAGAGGTGAGGTCGAGGGTGGAGAAATACTTTGACTGCCCCATTGCTTCCAGTGCATCCTCTATCCTTGGCAACGGAAAAGCATCCCTCGTGCTGCACAGATTCAGCTTCCTGTAGTCCACACATATTCTCAGGGACCCATCCTTCTTAATTACCACCACCATCTGGGAAGCATAAGGGCTCTTGCTTGGACGAATTACGCCAGCCTCTTCCATCTCCGTGAGAGCCTACTTGACGCCCTCCCACTGGGCGGGTGGTATTTTACGGTACGGGAGCCGAAATGGTTTTGGGTCTACCAGGGGTATTTCATGCTGGACAGTTGTTGTGTGTCCATAATCTAATGAGTGCTGGGAGAAGACATCACTGTTCTTCCCTACAAGCTCTTCGAGCCTAGAATGCTGCCCCTCATCATCTATGGCGGCACCACTCAAATCTACACAACATGATGCAAGGTCTTTATTACTGCTCACCCCTTGCTCATGCATTTGACATACACCAGTGCCAGGCACTCCCATCTTGGTGTTTTGACCCCTCCCCTGGCCCCTTTGCACTGTTTGGAGAACTTCCTGAATCAGAAAGACCTCTGCCAGCTGAGTGCTGGACCTAATAACAACGGTTCGTTTAGACAGGTTCATCACTCGGACCGGAACCTGCTGCTTGGTCACATTAGCCACGACTCTGCCAACAACAAGGCCCACTGGAAGCTTCAGAGAGGGCTTGGCTTCAATGAGGGCAGTATATGACTGTTTCTTGGGTCCCTTCATTACCTTGCACTTCACAACAGTCTCACTGCCTGCAGGCACCAATACTTTCTCCCCATAATACCGAACAGGGCCCACTTTGCCGTCTAGACCACCAGTCCCCGTTTGTTCCATCTCCAGTAATGCAGAATGCCATTCTGGGTGGGTATCTTTGATGCATTGGAGGAACTGCAGCCCATAAGTGTCTTGAAGGTGTTGTCTCGAGGCTCGTATGACATTTGTCCCCACCAGCAAAGGAACCATGGACCTGTACTCTGTTTCAGGGACAACAAAGGCTGGTACACTGGCATATTCTTTTCCAAAAACCTTCAGTCGGACAAGCAGCACACCATGGTGAGAGACATCCTGGCCACCTGCCCCTTCCACTGGAATATTGGAAGGCTGCAGTTTCTGCTGGCACAATTCAGGGTGCCTACGCCAAAACTCATAGGTAATGCTGGTTATTTGTGATCCGGAGTCAATTAAAGTCCTACATATTTCACCATTGACCTCTACATCCCCCTCATTCCTGGGGCCCACCAGGGGTGTTCTCTTCTCTCCTCGCTCTTCTGCTTGGGGACCCTAAGTGTTTGCCCATGGTTTCCCCTTCTACCACAGGCTTTATGCGTTTAAAGAATATCCGGCCTGTGTCGTGCCGTGTTGTGCTGTGTCCTCTGGGGAGACAGCCTGAGGATGCGGTGGGTTTGTGTTCAGGTTATTATTAGGCATTACAGTTCTACATACTCTGGCCATATGTCCGGCTTTCCCACAACGATAGCACACCAACATGGTTGCTTCCCAGTCATTCCTCCCTGCTGACAATGGTCTGGTTGGAGCTGGGGTCTGTAAGGAGACTAGTTTTGATTCTAGCTGTGCAAGCTTTTTGACCTGCTCCTCTTGGTTCAGAGTTAGCTTCTCTATCAGCCTAGTCAGTGTGGACAGCTCGGAGGAGGGTATCACTGCATCAGTCATCTCTTTTGCCGTCCCTTGCTGTTCTCTGGCTGCCACGTGAATCTGGGTGAATGGTTTCTTTAATATATGTTGAGGCTGAAACCTCCTTGCCAGACTTCGTAGTTCCTCTTGAAGTTCACGAAAACTCAGGAGGCTAGGTTTCAAGGGGGAAATCCTGAGGTACACCCCTTCATCATTTAACCCGCTCAGGAACTGACGTGTGAGTTTGGCATCACGGTCTGGGTACGGTTGGCCCTCACACTGAGACTCCTCAACTGAACGGAGGGTTGCTTCTAGCGCAATAGCATAGGAGCACGCGGTTTCTTCAGGCCACTGGCTTCTTTCATAAAAGTCTGCCAAAGGATCCAGCGACCTTTGCATGTCTCCATATTCGGCTCTCAGCTCATCAAATGCTCTCTCGGGATGCTGTTCTTCGATGGGGAGATTCAGAACCAGCCTCCTGGCCTCCCCGCTCAAGTGACGCACAATTGTTGCAAAACAGAGATGTGCTGGCAGCCCACCCGCTTCCAGAAGA
This sequence comes from Nerophis lumbriciformis, assembly GCF_033978685.3. Taxonomy (NCBI): domain Eukaryota; kingdom Metazoa; phylum Chordata; class Actinopteri; order Syngnathiformes; family Syngnathidae; genus Nerophis; species Nerophis lumbriciformis. The sequence continues at coordinate 4,111,199 of NC_084580.2, forward strand.
TACTGCATATCCTGCATCCAGTCTTCAATGAGGACTCTACAGTCAGGGCCTCCACTGAAGATCTGCACATTCCTCACTTGGTGTGTCTGGGTGAAACCAACAGGTGCAGGTTGCATTGTGCTATATCTGGCCTGTCCTGTGGTGGGAAACACAGCTTGTGGCACATGTTGGTAAGTGGGAATGGATGTCGATACGGCAGGACCTGGAGCAGGCAGCAGGGGATTTGGTGGGTTATATGTGGCTGCTTGGGCGGTGTACCAATCAGGGGACCAGGCAGCATTGTTTATCCCAGTCCTAGGGGTGTGAGTGGTGGCTTGCAATTTAGGCTCTGAAATCTGCGGGAATTCATGAGGGCGGGTCGGGACTAGTGGGTAGGGACTGTTCCCTTGGGGTGCATACATATTGGGAGGTTGAGCCGCATACACTCTATCATGGGGGAGGTGTGGCTCGGTTAGTGGGGCGCACCTGACATCCTGTCCTGGGGTTTGGCTAATTGGGACGGGCAAGTGGGCAGCAGCACCATGGGCTATGGAGGCGGAGTCTAGCCATGTAATTGGGGCAGCATCATAAAAGTTGGATATGGGGGTATGCGTGGAGACTGGTGGGACTGACACAGAGGCCGGAGTGTACATTCCATCAGGGAGGTGCTGAGTCTGGAGTGGTGGGACATACCTGGCGCTCTGTGTTTTGGTATGGGTGGTGGAGCATGGCTAGTGGCCATCTGATCTGGTATTGCCATTGTGGGACCCTGGAAAAGGGGTGGGCTACATGGTACTGTAGCTGTTGGAGTCTGAATTGATCCTGGGACCTCATATCTATTGTATATTGGGCTGAGTATGGGGGGTGACAGGGTTGGCGCAGTTTTGACTTGACGGGGCTCCGTTTTTGTCGTTCTGGGCCTAACAGCCTGTTGGGGGTCCATGTCATGTTTAGAGTGGGCCATCATGTGGACAATACCCTGAGGTGACACCCCTCTATCAGGACCATGGTGCACTATGCTAACACATCGATTTAAAGTCTGTCTCACTGTGGAGTGAACTTGTGTCGGTGGTCGACTAGGGGTACCTACGTGGGGACTTTGCATCTTCAGAATTCAAAAGTGCTGCAGGCTTAGATAACTTGGGTGCTTGTACTGAGGTAAGTATTGTGTGTGTGAGAGAGAGTGTATGTGTATGTGGTGGCAGTGGTGTTGGATTGTGATTGTGTAACTTTTTTTTTTTTTTTTTTTTCCAGAGTACGTCACAGACACCATAAAACATTCCCATAAAGCATAAATATAGAAAAAGGATATGTTTAACACAA